>NC_090250.1:31512389-31534259 GCF_037325665.1 Littorina saxatilis | reverse complement strand
TTACATTTAATCAAGTTTTGACTAAATGTTTTAACATAGGGGGGGGGGAATCGAGACGAGGGTCGTGGTGTATGTGTGTGTGTGTGTGTCTGTCTGTGTGTGTGTCTGTCTGTCTGTCTGTCTGTCTGTCTGTCTGTGCGTGTGTGTGTGTAGAGCGATTCAGACCAAACTGCTGGACCGATCTTTATGAAATTTGACATGAGAGTTCCTGGGAATGATATCCCCGGACATGTTGGGTTTTTTTTTCGATAAACACTTTTGATGACGTCATATCCGGCTTTTTGTAAAAGTTGAGGCGGCACTGTCACACCCTCATTTTTCAATCAAATTGATTGAAATTTTGGCCAAGCAATCTTCGACGAAGGCCGGAATTTGGTACAGTATTGCATTTCAGCTTGGTGGCTTAAAATTTAATTAATGACTTTGGTCATTACAAATCTGAAAATTGTAAAAAAAAAAATGTGTATAAAACGATCCAAATTTACGTTCATCTTATTCTTCATCATTTTCTAATTCCAAAAACATATAAATATGTTATGTTTGGATTAAAAACAAGCTCTGAAAATTTAAAATATAAAATTTATGATCAAAATAATTTTACGAAATCAATTTAAAAACACTTTCATCTTATTTCTTGTCGGTTCCTGATTCCAAAAACATATAGATATGATATGTTTGGATTAAAAACACGCTCAGAAAGTTAAAACGAAGAGAGGTACAGAAAAGCGTGCTATCCTTCTCAGCGCAACTACTACCCCGCTCTTCTTGTCAATTTCACTGCCTTTGCCACGAGCGGTGGACTGACGATGCTACGAGTATACGGTCTTGCTGAAAAATTGCAGTGCGTTCAGTTTCATTCTGTGAGTTCGACAGCTTGACTAAATGTTGTAATTTCGCCTTACGCGACTTGTTTTCTCCTCTACGCCCCGGCCTCCCGACCAACCTATATGCCACCTACCTGCTTGATCTCCCAACCCCATCCCAATCTCTCTCCCCCCCCCCCCCCCCCCCCCGCCCTCCTGCCATCGCCAGCCAGGTCCTGTGCCCTTTGCTTGCTCATCATTGGCTAATTGTCCGTCAAACGTGTGTATTCACCGAGTTATAGCCCTTGAACTAGGGTATGTGTCCATTGCAGTGTTCACTCTCTTTTACACCCATATAAATGCTCCGCTGCACGCGCTAACTAATAGCGAGCGTGTCGGTAACCAAACGCTTCGTCATCATTAGTCTTTATCAGCCGCGTTTGTTGAAAGAGTCTTATTCGTAATGCTGTTTACTCGAAACGAGCACACACACACACACACACACACACACACACATACACACACACACACACACACACACACGCACGCACGCACGCACGTACGTACACACACACACGCACGCACGTATATACACACACACACACACACACACACACACACACACACACCACAATCCCGTTCCTCTATATCTTCACCAACATCCACATTCAACAGCAAACCTTCTGTTCTGGGCTCAGTCTATAATTTGTATTTAACAGTTTGCGTTTCTCGCCTTTTTTAAGCCGCGTTTGTTGAAAGAGTCTTATTCGTAGTGCTGTTTACTCAAAACGAGCACACACACACACACACACACACACACACACACACACACACACACACACACACACACACACATACACACACACAACACACACACACACACACACACAACACACACACACACAAACACACACACACACACACACACACGCACACGCATATATACAAAACAACACCTGTTTGTCTTAAAGGTGGACAAACAAGATTCACAGCAGACAAACAATACAATTAGGTGTCATTTATCTGTCTTCATCTGCGATCGCAGGAAGACGAAGACACTTTTTTTTCGCAATGCCTATCGTCAGATTACAAAACGGAAGAAAAAAGTAATGTTCTAAATAAAGACAACAGCGAGGATGAACTAAGATGAACTACCAGTAGTAGTAGTAGTAGTAGTAGTAGTAGTAGTAGTAGCAGCAGCAGCAGCAGCACTACTGCTGCAGTTGTTGTTGTGCCATTCTGTCATTAGCATCCCAGGAGTGTTAATCGACGAAACAAATTCACGAAGAATTAAAAAAAAAATTTAAAAAAAAAATAAGAACTACCTTTAGTGTCCAACGACAAAGGGCGGTAAGCATTCTGAATATAAACAACAGTGAGGGAGAGCTATCCGGAACAAGTGTGCAGTCCAACAATAAAGGGAAGTAACCGCTGTTAGTATGGAGAACAGAGAGTGCGAGCTGAATTGAACCACGAAGACTGTGTTTGATAAAAAACGATTTTATTTTAAAAAAAAAAAGACTTATTAAAAACGACAACGGCTGATACTACAACTACTCGTAACACTACCGCTACAACCACGACCACGACCACGAAAACTACTTCTACTACTGCGACGATAAAATTCACACGTAGTCAACTTATCTAAACGACAAGCACACAAAACATGTCAATATCGACCCCTTCAAACCCTTAAGCCTTGAGTCTTAGCTAGCGTGAAATCAATCGTCTTGGCTTTTCCTTACCCTGACTACTTGCACACGCCTTTCTGGAACAATCAATCCTCCCTCCTCCCATGTCACGCCTCGATCCTTCCTGTTCCCACTTGGTGAGCTGGGCCGAGATGCACGAGAAAATTACCAAGCGGATGGGAGTCTGCCGCGGTGTTGGATTGGTTAAACTTGAGATGTGTCGTGATTTGAACGAATCAGACTCCGCGGTTTGTTCTCATCCGTTTGGGTGGCGCCCACTTTCGGCGCTTCGTGCCCCTCAGCCTGGAGGAGGTGCCAGTCAAGCGCGAAAGACGTAGTGGTTGAATGACAAGGCCAATCAAGTCCAACGGGCAATTGTTTGCATGGGTTGCCCTTCGCAGCGTGTGCATTGTTCCAGAAGCACGTGCGAAGAAAGATCGGTGTGTGAGTTGTGTGTGCGGCGTAAGTAGAACAGGCGTTTGAAGCATGATTGCTAGGGTCATTTAAATAATAACACAAGACAGTGACCTTCCCACCCTTTAAAATCTCTACAAATTTGGTGAAATCTGGTCTTAAACAGGCGGTGAAGGTCTGAAACTGGAAGAAGATATTAGCAGATAATCAGTGAGGTCTTACATTGTGGCCTCATAAATATTACATCATTTTAACTTTCAGTCATTACCTAATTTTTGTAGCAATAACAAAACGTGTCATTGGGCCCCCGTCTCTTTGGGCCCCCAGCATAATATACAAGCCTGAACGGTATATTCTGTATTAAATTTTCAGCAATGGAAAGGTACAACCCCTCCACTTTAAAGGCCCCGGCACGGTTGGCCTAGTGGTAAGGCGTCCGCCCCGTGATCGGGAGGTCGTGGGTTCGAACCCCGGCCGGATCATACCTAAGACTTTAAAATTGGCAATCTAGTGGCTGCTCCGCCTGGCGTCTGGCATTATGGGATTAGTGCTAGGACTGGTTGGTCCGGTGTCAGAATAATGTGACTGGGTGAGACATGAAGCCTGTGCTGCGACTTCTGTCTTGTGTGTGGCGCACGTTATATGTCAAAGCAGCACCGCCCTGATATGGCCCTTCGTGGTCGGCTGGGCGTTAAGCAAACAAACAAACAAACGTTAAAGGCACAGTAAGCCTCCCGTAAACCATCACAGATACTGTCGGGCTTTTACACACAGTACAAACACCCTTTCATTCACCCTCCCTCGGCCATCCCATCTCTAACCCTGAACCCACCACCTAATTCACGCACACCAGTCTTTCTGTCCAAACAATGGCGCCTGCAAAACATGGGGCACACGTCATCAGTTTCCCCGCATACTCCAAAACAGGTGACGTGTTCGTTTCCGTAGGATAATTATAGCCGTGACGAAATATATTTATCTTCCTGACGTGTTTTTCAAGCAAAAATTTTAAAAAAAATGTCTCTCCGACAATGTTTAGAGTTTGGCTTATCTGTCAAAATCACGTTTGAGATGTCCGTGTTTGAGTTAGCTATTTTTTGACAGAGTTTGGTTTATCCAAATTATAAATAGTCTTACAAAGAGGGGGTCTAGCGGGGAATTGATTTTGGTTTCAGATATCCGAGTTTTTTGCTTAAGGCGAGTGCGGCTTTTCGTTTAGGCGAGTGCGGCTGTACACACATTTACGCAATCCAGTAATGGGATGTAGACGCAGCTCATTACTTTAGATTATTTCAATTCGTCAGCTTTCGACGGACTGGTAATACTCACAAGAAGGCCGGCATGCCTAAATCCCCCCTTTGACTTTTATCAATCAATAGGAAGCTTATATAGCGCGTATTCCGTGGGTACAGTTCGAAGCGCTTGTCGAAGAGTTGTCAACACAGGACTAACAAAGAAACTAACATCTACAGACGGACACGAACCCTATCACACATTAGCAAACCCTGATAAACATACAACAAACAACTGTTTAAACAACAATGTACACATCAATAGCTAGGTCCAAACAAAATAATATTAAGCACAAAGAAAACACCTCTCACAGAGCACAGCACAAGAATGTCTTTTGGGGCACAACACATCACGTCGAACATGAAAGTCACAGCCAGCTACGGGAAGAACTGAGTCTTCAACCTACTCTTGAACGCGTCAAGAGAGGTGCTCTGGCGAAGCTCAAGCGGCAGGGAGTTTAAGACAGAGGGGCCCGCGGAGGGAAATGCACGCTGACCAGCAGATGCGAGTTTCGAGCGAGGGATGTGAAGGTGGAGTGGGTCAGCAGCAGAACGAAGGGGACGGTCGGAGGGCTGGGTGTACAGGTCCAGGGAGGATTGAAGGTACTCGGGAGCAGAGTCGTTGAGACACTTGTAGACCAGAGTGGACAGTTTGACAGATTTAAATGACATTGACCCTGAAAGGTCATAATATCTAGACTTGGGGGTCCAACGAGACGGGGACCCAACGAGACGGGGGCCCAATGAGACGGGGGCTCAAAGACATCTTGCCGAAAAACTCCACTCAATTAGCACATGCACAATGTTTCGTCAGGAAATTGCTCGTGACTTAACAAGTGCTTCGCGCAAGACGGGTTGGCATAACGAAGCATGTTCCGACAATTTGTTGCAGTTACGTACCTAACACCTTTTCTACCGTGAAAGTGGGTGCTTTGTAAGAAAAATACCCCACCTGTCCGGCTATACGTTGGTCAACTTACAAGGAAAGTGAATATGTTCTTAATTGGAAAATAAACTTCTGTTTGAATTTCTGTTCCTGCAACTCTATGTGCACATACCTGTGGCTTGTGCCGTTACTTATGAAAACGTTCTTAGATAACAAAGTACAAACGTTAACTATAATATATACGTCGGTGACAGAAAATGGAGGATGACAAACACGATGAGAACACTGCAGAACTATATTCTGTTACAAGTATAGTTTATTTGAAGAGAGACATTAGACACACTGAGATCAGTTATCACATCCGAAAGGGACAAAACAGTATTGTTAATATCTGTTTTGTCCGTTAAAGACGGCAACGTGCAATTTTGTGCGTGTGTGTGCGTGTGTGTGTGTGTGTGTGTGTGTGAGTGTGTGTGTGTGTGTGTGTGTGTGCGTGTGTGTGTGTGTGTGTACGTGTGTGTGTGTGTGCGCGTGTGTGTGTGTGTGCGTGTGTGTGTGCGTGCGTGTGTGTGTGTGTGTGTGTGTGTCTGTGTCTGTGTCTGTATGTTGTGTGTGTGTTAGCATGTGTGTGTGGTTATGTGTGTCCGTGCATGCGTGCATGCGTACGTGCGTGCGTGCGTTTTTTTCTGATCGTGCTTGCGTGCGTGTGTGTGCTTCTGTTCACCATGTGTCATGTGTCTACGTGCGATAACACTCGTGACGTCAGCAGAACACTCTCAGCTCAGCAAATAACTATCATCTGCCTACCGACACTCATAAATCAGTCTGTGATTATGCACACACGCAAACAATCGGCGAGCGAGACAAGAACACTATAGCTTCTCTTATCCACACCATTATGCAGAATCGGCGCGCTGCAAATAACCATTAGAAAATTAAATCTCGGTCGATTTTGTTCGATTGAACAAAACTCCAACACAGGCAATTTCCCGCAAACGCTAGAAGAGCCTGTCACGTAATGCCACAGGCGCTGGTAGCATGCTAGCAGAAATCCACAACCCAAAGGCGACATCGCCATGCTCGGGCATGTCTAAACCATCTTGTCAATGGGTCGATCTGTCATTAGACCACCGTGCCTGCGGACGCTGTGTCAATGGTGTCTTTACACTACCGCTTCTCTAGACCACCATGTTTCTGGACCAACATACATGCAGACCACCACGCCTGTGTACCACAGTGCCAATTGACCTAGCTATTTGTCTTTAGACCTCCATGACTCTAGACCAACACAATTGTTGACTACCATGCCTCTAGACCACAATGAAAATGGACCACTCTGTCTTTAGACCACCATGCCTCTAGACCTACATGATTGTAGATCACCATGACTCTATACCACAAATGTCAATGGACCGCTCTGTCTTTACATTACAGATTTTCTAGACCAGCATGACTCTAGACCAACATACCTGTAGACCACCATGTCGTGATCCAGAACACAAAGTGTCTACACCACCACGTCAATGACCACCTTGCCTCGCAGTAATAATATCTTCAATCTGACCGTGGAGTGGGGGTGGGGGGGGGGGAGTGGCTAATTTGACGAATCTGAATGTAGCTTCATTATTGTTTCTGTGTCCAGTTCTCCGATTTGTGTGCGCTTTTGTGACAACAATAAACCAGCTAGTTGATTCCGATCCCTGTATCATAAATCCTTGACCCGGAAGTAATGTCGCCGAGTGAAACTTTAGCGCGTTCTAGCTGACGTCACAGGAACTCGTTTGCATCTCGCGCGCGCGTTCTAGTCGACAGGATTAGTGCCTCGATTGCCAAGCCATTGTCTGAAATATTGTAAACATGCGAGGCGGGCACTATTGATCAGTGTTATCAGTGATTGAGGGCACGACGAAACAAGCTTTGCGGCGTCTGATCGTCTGGCGGGAGACGGATTAGTGTCTGTATGTCTGTCTGTCTGTGTTTGTCGGCCTGCCCACCTGTCTGTCTGTCTGTCTGTCTGCCTCTATGTCTGTCTGTCTGTCTGTCTGTCCGTTCGTCTGTCTGTCTGTACGAGTGTCTGTGTACCTCTCACACTTATTCTGGATAAGTTTGTACCTTTGCGTGTGCATCAGTGTTCATCTGTTTGTGTCTGTCTGTCGTTCTCACTGTGAAATTTGTCGGGTGGTTGTCGTAAGCGTGTCGGTTTAGTCGTAAGGCGATTCTGATTAGTCGTAACGGTAGTCGGAAGACTCGTAAGGGTGGTCGGATTTGTCGGTAGCATAGTTTCGTTCGGATTAGTCGTAAGGGCAGTCTGATTTGTCGTTAGGACAGTCGTTAGCTAGTCGGTTTAGTCGTTACACTGGTCGTGAGAGTCGGCTATTGTTCGGAAGTTTTTCAGCCGGGCCTGTCGTAACTGCAGTCGGAATTGTCGTTACTGCAGTCGGAAGTGTCTGGACACATGTCGGATTTGTCGGCCCTAAAGTCGGGTGGTTGTCGTCTGCTTGTCGGCTACATGGTCGGATCAGTCGTAAGGACAGGTCGGGAGTGAAATTTGGAGCCGACTTTGCATCCGACACTTCCGACCTAGCCGACTTAACTATCCCCGACACTTCCGAAAAATCGTATATGTGAGACCGAGGCATTACACACCTGGCATGGCTAATCACGATGTGTTTTCTTCACTTGTTTGAGGCCGCTGGTCATTCTGTAGTTCCAGGGATTTGAAGAGCTTTTACCCTATCAAATGTAAACTATTTTCCTCAGAACAGCGGTGTGTTTACTAATGTGAGTAAAGTAGGTATTCACATCTACAGTCCTGGAAACCCACTGTGGGACATAATAATTATAAACACTATACGCTGAAGTTATTTGCCCCCACCTCAGCTCTGCACCACTATAGAAAACGCTGACTTAATGAGATACAATACCGATACATGCACAGCCACAAGGGCGACCTTACAAGTGTTTTTTCTACTGCTAATAGGACGAAGTAATACCTTCTGTAGTCGTCTTCGACTTAGCGTATTATACTTATTTTCGTCAAAATATCCGACCCTCTCGCCGCCACGCTGAAAACACGACGCCGATGACGAACATAATTATACCACGTCAGCGTAAACCATCAGCAAACGCGGCACGACAAGCATGCGGGGTTTTAAATGAGAACCCATCTGAGCACACTCAGCAACCTCGGAGTAGATCGTCAGCATCTTATCCTTGTAATTACCTGCCGCGGAAGGTGATTTTTATGGCATCAAGAAACGGTAAGGCCGGGGGAGAATACATGGTCAGCCGACCCTTTGCCAAGCGGGTAATTGGCTTCGTAGATGTGGCGTTGCTAAAGGTCGGTTTGGATATAAATACGGCACCAACCCGGTAGAAGCTATTGAGGTGCATGTCTGCCGTGCTTTAAAGCGACTCGTGAGTGTGTGGGATGAACACTGGAAGCTGTATGAAGCAATTATTTTCTGGAAATTGATGCCTTCCTAAAGATCGGCTTTACGACCAACCCTATCAAAGCCATCCCGGTGCATGAATACCTGGCGACTCGTGAATGTGCGTGCACCGTCTTGTGATGTACACTCAGGATTTATGCTGGTCGGTTACTACGAGGTTATCGTGTTTAACCGTGTGTGCGTGTGTGTGTGTGTGTGTGTGTGTGTGTGCGTGTGTGTGTGTGTGTGTGTGACCTATTTCGTCGCCTATAGAGGACGGAAAGAATGTCATTTTGAACATTGTTATGACATTCTTTCCGTCAAAAAAGTCAATTTAACGGTGTTAAATGAAGCGACCATCCACACAATTAGGTTGCCATCCAGAGTTTAGGTTGCCATCCACGTGTGGATGGTTGCCTTATGGTGATTTAGGCAACCAAACCTGTGGAAACGGGGGTACACACATAATCACACACACACACACACACACACACACACACACACACATTTACGTTCAGTAAGTCATCGCTCAGTAGTAGTGATGACAGTGAGTATGAGGTGCAATATTTTAACGAGATGAAACCAAAGCAGAGGATCACTGACCGCTAGTTTATTTCCGACAACCACTAACTTGAATTAGCTGGGAGTGTAATACGATGTCGGCGCAAATAAAGATTCATGGAGTGCATTTGCTATTTCCGTGACAACCGAGTATTTTCGACATAATGGAACATTGTTCGCGTGTGTATAGAAGTAGCCGTTTTGCGTTACATGCGTTTACATGCGTTTGGATGCGTTTCTGTGCGTTATTTGCAAAGCTGTCAATGCCCGTGTCTGTCTCTGTTAAGCGTGTATAATGTGTAGTTTGTGTCTGCTTTTGTGCGCGGCTGTTGTCTGTCTCACGGTCTGACTGTGTCTATAAGTTTGACATATTTGTCTCTTATACCCTTTGTTGTTTTGTACGACGGTGCGCTTTCAACTGTGTGATTTGTCCTAGTATGGGTCTCTGAGTCAACCCTGGTCAAATGACAAGAACAGAACACGCAGAAGATGGTGATAGTGTTGTAACCTCTGCTATTGTCGCTCTAAGCTTGTTTCAAAGAAATTCGAATGTCAAAACTAAAACACGGTAATTCTGGAAAACACCATGCAAGATCAATTGTGGACATTTAATTCTCCGCAATCAGCAAATAATCACGCTGAATGGAGAAGAAAGAAAAATCGGAAATCCAATTCGCCCGACAATAAAGCAAATTGAGTTATCGCAATGTTGACGAAAAAGATTAACAACCTCCCGCGGCTTGATCGAAATATGACGTCATCAGGTCGTGTGCACTGCACAGGAAGAACAGTGTAACGGATACCAGCAGAGAGTGAACAACAGATGTCAGCTTTTTCCCGCAGCAGCAAGGTTCTAAATCTGCCAGATGCACTCGACAGGTCAAGTATTTCCACAGAGATTGAATCTGGCTTGGAGTACACTCCCATTAGCTTGTAGAACCAAAGCACCAATGAACGGAGAAGGAGCGGTTAATACTTGGCCTGCGGCACACAAGTTCATTTAATATTGAGGGCCCCAAAGGGGGGGTATCATCACGATCACGGGAAGGGAAATTTTAGCTTTCACGATCACAGTTACCTTGATTTTTGTTTTCACGATCACGAACCCCAGTGGCAAATCACGGTCACGGTAAAAGTTGCAGGTACAGAAAGCACGTGTCAAAGTAAACACAACCACACAGTAATTCGCTCCTCTGGATCTATTGTTTATTCAACACAAAGTAACAACTGTTGCTTTTTTTTTAATTCTCTTTCATACACACATAGAAATACATATCGATTCATGATTTGTAATCAGTAACAAGAATGTTGTTTTCATTGTTTTTTCTCTCGCTCTCTCTCATACAAACACTCACAGGAATATACACTCCAGGGGCGGAGCAGTTAAGCCAGAGGGGGTGGGGGGAGGTTACAACCTGGGGTCCAGGGGTAGACCCCTTGTGGGGGACATGGGCCCCGTTGGGGGGTCTGGGGGGCTTAGCCCCCCAGAAGCTGAAGAGTTTTAGCTATTTTATGAACAATTTATGGCTTATCCTTGATTTTAAACATGATCAACTGGTGTCAGCAGCCACTCATTATTTCTTTTAAAGTTAGTGTTAATTTTTTTAATTTTTTTGACAGCCGGGGGGTTGGTTCCGGAACCCCTGTAACCTCCCCCCCCCTAATCCGCCCCTGCACTCATACACATTCAACTCCCACACCCTCACTCACACACATGAATATATACTTGCACAATTTCACATTTCCAGAGCTAAATCTTTTAAACCCATTTTCTCAAAAACTATTGGGCGGGTTGAAATTAAAGTACATGTATGTGTGATGGTAGAGTCTATAATAACAAAATCCCCAACGAACATGACTTTGATCGACTTTGACATGAGGATCAAGTGACCCAAACTGGCACGTCTCCCCGCCATAGTTCCTGAATTTAACCCATTGTTGATAAGTTTACAGGCGCTAAAATAAATCCAAGCTTAATGCAAAGAATTAAGCGACAATTAGAATATATGCCAAGCGTGTCCACGTTGCTGGGATGAAAAACACATTTCTAGTTTCGGTTTTGGCTACACGCAGACTCGATCAGACTCGAGCCAGTCGAGGTCACACTGAGGGAGTCACAGCCGGACGTGGCAATGTCGACAATGTCAATGATCTCAATCAAACTCAAAGATCTTGAACAAATTTCAAGATCTTTGCCTACATTCAGAACAGTCATAGAGCAACACAGACAGGGCCGGACTAGGGGGGGGGGGTACAGGGGTTGCGCTACCCCCCTCCCCCCTGGCTGAAGCATGTACCTCCCAAACGCTTTTTTTTTGTGGGGGAGGAAGGGGGGGGGTTGCATCTGGATCATCATGAAATCCAAGGAGAAATCGCACCTCTCACCCCCTTTCGAAAGACATTTTTCTTCAACGAATTTTGTGATGAAAAGTATGAGTCCTTACAATCTCAATTCTTCTTCATTGCCTATACAGCTTGCTGTCGAATTTACCTTTTTCGTTCAAGGAGAGGCTTCCTTTCCCTCCAGAAACATCAAAAACCGTTCAGCTTCAAGGGGGCAACCCCACCAAGGGGCTTTGCCCCCTGGACCCGCATCTGTAACCCCTCCCCCTAGTACTTACCTAGTCCGGCCCTGATAGATCAACATACCTTGACATTTCGTCTTCGGAAAGACGGACCCGTAGGAAGGCATTCTCGCCGCCTGCTTTGGTCTGGCTTGAATCCACAAAATATAACAGAAGTTCGATGACAGTACCGCTGCACGCCATTTTTGATCTTCGAATTCGAATTTGACTGAATGCACTCAAAACTTTAGCACGAAGCCCTTCCATTGGATGAAGTTTGGCAGACTTTTGTAATTCGCCTTCTGATTCGATCTCTTTTTTATGTGATTGGTTCTCTTACAGGGAAGCAATCGCTGTCAAAATCATATTTCTGAATGTGTTGTTGCTTCCCTTCAATCGGGATTGGCTCCTTGACGAATAGAGGATCATTGAGTGATAGAGCTGTGAAAAATGTACGTTGAAAATAAAATGCTTTGCAATAATGCCCATCACGATCACGAAAACAAATGACGATCACGATCACGAGACTTGATTTTTTTGTCATCACGGATCACGGGCAAAGTCCCATCACGATCACAGTAATGGAAATTTCGGCAATCACGGTCACAGAAAGGTCAAAAAACGCCAATCACGATCACGATTTTAAACCCTTTGGGGCCCTCAATATTAGAAGCTGAGAATATCATGTTCGAATTATGTTAACTTCAGCGAAGATGTATACCACATAAGTGTGTGTGTGTGTGTGTGTGTGTGTGTGTGTGTGTGTGTGTGTGTGTGTGTGTGTGTGTGTGTGTCTGTCTGTCTGTCTCTCTCTGTCTCTCTCTATGTGTCTCTCTCTCTTTCTCTCTCTCTTTCTCTCTCTCTCTCTCTCTATCTCTCTCTCTCTCCCCCCTCCCTCTCTTTCTCTCTCTCTCTGTCTCTGTCTCTCTCTCTGTCTCTCTCTCTGTCTCTCTCTCTCTCTCTCCTCTCTCTCTCTCTCTCTCTCTCTCTCTCTCTCTCTCGCTCCAACCACCTCACTTCAATCAATAAAGTTAATTTGATTGAAGTGAGGTGGATGGGGAGAGACGGGGGAAGAGAAAGAGAGAGAGAGAGAGAGAGAGAGAGAGAGAGAGAGACAGAGAGAGAGAGAGAGAGAGAGAGAAAAGACAAGCCTAATTGTTTATTAACGAGGGTAATGGAGAGAGAGAGAGAGAGAGAGAGAGAGAGAGAGAGAGAGAGACACACACACACACACACACATACACGCACGCACGCACGCACGCACGCACACGAGTTTTCACAACATTCGCCATGACGAGAAAGTGAAGATGTTGATAAGAAATCGACGGGATGGAAAATGATTGATGTGGATTGGAATAAGTTAATAGGACAGCACTAAAAGGCAACTGTTGTTATGTACTGCTGAAGCTTTTTTGTTTTTAATAATTATTGGCATCACGTGCCATTTGTTGGAGTTCTATTTCATCCTATTCAATTTTACTATTTCAGAAAACCTAGAAAAAAGTATCAAAAACAAAAAAGGACAAACCGACGGACAGAGACATACAAAGTGATCCATTGGCATTGAAAACACCGTAGGCCTATATTTCTACCAGTATCAACCCTGGCTCTTAGAGAAACTACTCACTCCGTTGCGCCAGCGAGCCTTAACAAGTCTACAACACAGTTTTAACAGTAATAATGGTTGAGTGTCAAGAAGAATTAGTCAAAAGAACAATTCACGGATATCTATGAAATAACCGGTTTATGCGATTCCCTGCAACATAACAGTGTGCATGAGTGATTCAGTTCATTGTCTGTAAATATACAAAATAGGTTTGCCCTTCACTAATAAATATGTAAACACTGCAGAATTTCTTTGTCCATTTTGTACATTTTCTCTGTAAAACACACCAAGTCCAACCTAACAGAACAATACAAAAACAACAAATTCGTTCCTCCGCTGAATGGGAAAAAGATGATTTCTGACGCTGCAATATTTAAAGCAATCATTTGCGGTCCGGTTGATCTCGATTGGATCAGCTGCCGTTTGATTAAGAAAACATGGGCGATATAGGTGTGATGTGTGGTCAGCGTGCTGACAGCTTATGGCCTCGTGTGGGGACAATTATTGGGATGCGAGCCAGTAGGAGTGAGGGATGGGAGGAGAGGGGGGGGAGAGAAACAGAGAGAGAGAGAGAGAGAGAGAGAGAGAGAGAGAGAGAGAGAGAGAGAGAGAGAGAGAGAGAGAGAGAGAGAGAGAGAGAGAGAGAGAAGGGGGCCCAGGGACAGAGAGAGTATTTCTATACACAACCTAATATGACGATTTTGTTTAGGTCTTCAATGGCTTGTGGTATTGGTTGTTCACATTTAGTTCAAAAATAGGACTTTTAGCAGTAAATAAAAAGTAAAGTGAAAAGGAACTTGTAAGATTTAAGATTTTTTTTTAACATTTTCAAATCAAATTACCCAAAATATTCACAATGTGTTTCTATTGAGTATTTAAGCGTTTGAAGATGAAACTGACCCCCCCCCCCCCCCTAACTGTTATTCTGACATGTTGCACAAGACTGACCGGTTCCTTATATCTCTCACTTTCTCTTGTCCTTTACCTACCAGAGTTGCTTCAGCCTTGGGTAGTCGCTGTAAGCTGTACCAGATTCAGAAAGAAGATTACAACGCAGAATAATTTATTTTTATTTCATCCAGTTCCACACTCAAAGAACTGACCTAGTCTTGTTTTGAGATTACTGAGATTTCGAATTTGATTCAAAATGGCAAACATGCAAAAAAAATATATAAGTTAGTTTTTTGCATGTGGGATTGTATGAAGTAAGACTAAAATTACTATGCAGTATTTGTTAGAATGTTCCTAGGTAACTCAGTACACTTTCTTGTGATCAGCAGATAATATGTCGTGCATATGATTACAAATGTCAAATGTGACACACATGAAATACATTGATCCTTTGCGATCTGCCTTTTTCTTCACTTTATTTTTCCAACCTGAATGAAACGTAAAGGCCCAATCCGCCTCGTGAAAACATGTTCGTCTCACAGTCTCAGTGCTGGCCAGGCTTTAACATAAGATAAGAGCATCCTTCCATTTGCTCACATACCATAACTCAACACCCTGACTCGGTTGGCCTAGTGGTAAGGCGTCCGCCCCGTGATCGGGAGGTCGTGGGTTCGAACCCCGGCCGGGTCATACCTAAGACTTTAACATTGGCAATCTAGTGGCTGCTCCGCCTGGCGTCCGGCATTATGGGGTTAGTGCTAGGACTGTCAGAATAATGTGACTGGGTGTAGGACATGAAGCCTGTGCTGCGACTTCTGTCTTGTGTGTGGCGCACGTTATGTCAAAGCAGCACCGCCCTGATATGGCCCTTCGTGGTCGGCTGGGGGTTAAGCAAACAAACAAACAAACACCCTGACTGCTTGCTGTCGTGAGTTGGAATCTTGTCAATGAATTATTTCCCAAAAAAAGGAACTAGTGTCTTTTACGAAATTGCTGCTGAAAAAAAAACAGTGTGCACAGAGAGCCCTCAGACTGTTCATGCTCGGTATGTGACCAAGTGGAGTGATGCCCTTATACCCCATGTAAAAGCCTGACCAGATATGGGACGATGAGGCGAACTATTTTTACGAGGCGGAGTGGGTCTTTAAGTTTTACTCAGGTTGGAAAGATAAAATGAACAAAAGGCGGCTTGAAAAAAAAGCAATGTTTTATATGTTTTTAACTACTTTCACGGGGCGGATTGAGCCTTTAAGTATAATGACAATTCTTCTGTCGTGTTGAGAGAGACAAAAAATGTAAGAAAGAGATAATTATATGTTCGTTTCAGCTTGAAATTAATGCCGTTAATTTTCTTTGCCATTTGATCAATTCAGATAGCCCAGTTTAAGTTTTTGTTTTGCCGACAACTTTGCCTGCAAAAGTGTGACAACAGACGCAATGAGTGAGATCGACAAAGATGTTCTTCAATTGCATCTGGCCTTGACTCCTGCAATTGGATACCTTCTAGCTCTTAACTGTTAAATAGAGGAGGTTTTTTTCTGGGTTGAATCTGCCTCCACTTGCACTTGTATTGACTCCAGACGAATAAGACCAAAAGAAAGAAAAAAAATAGTTTTTTTGTTTTGAGGGGGGTGCTTTATTTTGTTTCACCGCTTGTTTGGTATTTTTGATGGAGGGGGGGGGGGAGGGGGGAGGGGGGAATGCACTTGCACTCGCATTAACTCAAGTCGAAAACTGAAAGAAGAGAGTCAGTTGATGTGTCTTTCTATGGATCCTGCGCCAACATTTACTTGCATTGACTCAAGTCAAAACCCAAAAACGAAACAGATTTTATTTTTGCTCTCTTACTGAGCCTGCATTTACGCTTATGACAACTAACGACGAAGACCGACAGAAAAAAAAAGTTGAAAGGTGTTGGTTTTTTTTTGGAAGTACTCAGCCTTTATTTATACTTGCATCGACTTCAGATAAAGACCGACGGACAAATATGAAGTTTATTATGATTGGGGGATATTGATCCTACATTCACAATAGTATCAGCTCAAGAAGAAGACCGAAATAAGCAAGAAGAAACACAGCTAGAGAAAAGAGAAATGATCAATTATCTGGGTTTGACGAATTTTGGTAACGTTGCATCTTCTTCTGCGTTCGTGGGCTGAAACTCGCACGCTTACATTTGAGACCTGTTGTTGTTGTTGTTGTTGTTGTTGTTGTTGTTGTTGTTGTTGTTGTTGTTGTTGTTGTTGTGGTGGTGGTGGTGGTGGTGGTGGTGGTTGTGGTTGTTGTGTTTGTTGTTGGTGTTGCTGTTGTGGTTGTGGTTGTGGTTGTTGTGGTGGTTGTGATAGTGTTTTTTGTTTGTTTGTTTTTTCTTTCTTTTGTTCCCGCCTTTAGTTCAAGGCAATCTTACTCCGTTTTCAGAGGGATTACAAATTGTCTCCAGACCAACGTGGATTATCGAGGAACGAGAGCGACAAATATGAAACCAGTTGTTCGTCTGAAGCTCAGCAGAACGCGTTTGTGTTTTTTTTGCCGGAAAATCCTCTGGAGTACTGATCTCCTGGGAGCAAGGATAATACCGTGCGCTTAGCTGGCTAGTGACTGCTAATGATGCGCAGTTGCTGTGGGTGAAAGAAAAACTGCCAATTAGTGAACCTCAATTTGCGAGGGTTAAACAGCCCCAGAAGGGCAGGCACCGAAGAAGTCTATGAAGAGGAAGCAATGGGATACGTCAGGGCGAATTTACTACCAGGGATAGTTCACGAGTGCTTGTATCTGTGTGTCCGTGCGAGTTGATTAACTTTATTAGTTTGGGGTTAAGAGTCAATAGATCTAAGTGGTTCATTCATCAAGATAATAAATATCACTTGAATCACACGCATCCCATTGTGATTACTTCTGTTATGTTTTCAGTGGGATTGCTTAAAATAAGCACTATGCTTGGGTTAAAATCCCAAATGCCAGATATTCTATCTGTCACGATAGAAATTGAGTAAAGTTTTGTTTAAAAGAAAATCACAGGCAGCATACCAACCAATTCTACTACGACCACCATCAGCAGCACCAAATCCAAGGACAACAACAACAACAACACTAATTACAACAACAACTACAACAACAACAACAAGACGAAGCGTCAACAGCCAAAACATGATCAAAGCAAGCGAGGTAATGTGTGGACACAAGTAGAAGCTTGAGAAGGTAATACACAGAAAAGACAGAACTGATCCGATCACTGACTTTCTTGGTGGAAGTTCACTGACCGAGCTCTTCCATATATCATTCTCTGCTGGGGGATAACAACTGCATGTTTGTAGCAAGTGTTAGCATCTGCCTGTCTTTCTTCCTGTCTATGTAACTTGTTTGTTTGTTTCTTTCTTTCTTTGTTTTGTGTGATGTTTTGTTTGTATGTGTGTTTGTTTGTTTTCGTTGTATCTGCGCACGGAAAAGATTATGTAATCCATGTTAGAGTTCAGTGGATTAGAGAAACACGAAAATACCCAGCGTGCATCACCCGAAAGCTGCGTATGGTTGCCTAAATGTCGGGGTTAAAACGGCCATACACGTAACAGCTGTGAGAGTTTCAGCTTAATGAACGAAGACGAAGAGGTTGTAGATCTGTGTTTCTATATTTTTTATTTATTTTGTTCTGATTTCGTTGTTGTTTGTTTTGCTTAGAGAGAGAGAGAGAGAGAGAGAGAGAGAGAGAGAGAGAGAGAGAGAGAGAGAGAGAGAGAGAGAGAGAGAGAGATAGAGAGAGAGAGAGAGAGAGAGAGAGAGACATAGGCTGTCACTTAAAACCTTTCCTCTGTTACGCATCATATTCTAGTCTGTTTGTGTGTGTTTTGTTGTTGTCTTGCAGCATTTTCTGCCTTTCTCTTGTCAGTGTCAATTAAGGCTTCATCCACTGTACATTCAGCATATCAGCCCAAAGACACACTCTCATTCTCTGTTTCCCATTTGAGCTTCTGAACCTTCTACATTTTCAACAGTTTCTGAAAGCCAGTACATGAGTTATGACTGCCATGATCGACGTAGGGGGACGCTTGCATGGCAGCATGTTTGTTTTTAATCACACGCACAAGCTCCAAACAATCATACGAACAAATAAACCATCGCAATATGTTGCATTCTAGCAGACTATTGTATCTGTATCCTTCGCAAATAAGCTCTCTGCTGTGGCTGTTCCGAACATCTGTTGCGGATTATGTTTTGTGTTTCTGCAGTTTGTGCCAGCAGAGTTGACACGGAAGATGCAAAATTAGGGAAAGTAGTGTGGATGGAAGAAATAAAGCATGCCAACAGTCGCATTTTGACATTTTGGCGTGGGATCTTGCAGTGTTTCCACCCTTCTTGAAGAAACAGAACAGTCAGAAGACCCTTCATGCCGCATGCTGAGTGGCTACATCCAATCGCCTGTCATATCTAATGTCAACACCTTATCATAGACATCGATGCCAGTTTTATTAACGTGTAAATCCTGATTTGTCATAGCTTTCATTGATGGATGTGGGTGTGTGTGTGTGTGTGTGTGTGTGTGTGTGTGTGTGTGTGTGTGTGTGTGTGTGTGTGTGTAGTGTAGTGTAGTGTGTGTGTGTGCGTGTGTGTGTGTGTGTTGTGTAGTGTGTGTGTGTGTGTGTGTGTGTGTGTGTGTGTGTGTGTGTCTGTCTGTCTGTCTGTCTGTCTGTCTGTGGCTGTGTATGTGTCTGTGCTGGAATTCCCCTGTCACAGTCTGAATCTATATATATATATATGAGCCAATGTCAAAAGGTGCTGTGGGTACGCTAGGTATTTTATAAGTTCTGTAACTATTTACTGAATGTACACTCAGATGGAACTTTTGGTTTTTCTGAGAGATTAATGAATAAAGATGATCGCAGAGAAAAACCAAAGACTAACTATAAACAGTTAAAATTCTGCTCCTCATTCATTACGCAAATTAGTGCTTTTTAGGGACGTATTTTGACAAGGTGTTTGAGTACTCTCGATAGTTTTAGAAAAAATGCTAATAAGCTTTTTTTCTGGGCAGTTGGATTTAAACCAAATGATTGCATAAACCCCAATACATAGTTCTGTGTGTTTTTCTTCCCATTTGTCCGTTTTTTAAAGAAATTATTAAAGTTTGAAAATTGCGTGTCTAGCGTGACTCTTTGCGTCACAAAAAATCAAACTTTAAAAAAGCTTCCAAAAAATGTTGTTGTTCAACTAGATACACAAAAGAACCAGTTTTGAACAAAAACTGTCGGTGAAAAGGAAAAACAATGAAAATAACCACTATATTTTGAAGTTTGGTACTATTTCTGGCTAATTTAAGCTTTGTCGTCACAATGTCACACTAGACACTTTTTATCAAATTTCCTTTTTTTTCCACAACATTTTTAATTTCTTTCTTTTTTTTTGCTAGCAGTCAGAAGCAAATCAAATGACTGCTTCATAATCACAGTTTTTGAAA
The DNA here is from genome assembly GCF_037325665.1 of Littorina saxatilis. Lineage (NCBI taxonomy): Eukaryota > Metazoa > Mollusca > Gastropoda > Littorinimorpha > Littorinidae > Littorina > Littorina saxatilis. Next base: position 31,514,671 of record NC_090250.1, on the reverse strand, counting down.
AGAAGAAATAAAAAGGAATTGTCATTATTGTGTGACAGAACAATTTGTCGTCACAGGTCACACTAGACACACGACGTCATTTGTCCATCCAAACAAAATTTATGTAATTAAAACCACTGTTTTAGAAGATTGATTACGTGCTTTAATTATCGACAAATGCTTGTTCTTCATCACTCTCTTGAGATGACCAGGAAGAAATAATAATGGGCCAGAATTCCCAATCATCTAGGCCGTTTTCTGAACTTCGCGCACGGCGCGCTAGTGTTAAGACCGCGGCCCAAAAAAAACAGTCCGGTGCCCAGCGATGCTCGGAATACAAGAAAAGGATGAAAAAAAAACCGACCAGGAGTATGCTGCTTACCTGGATAGACAGAACGTATTGAGCAAGGCTTGGAGAGAACACCGGACCGACGAGCGGAGAGCATTGGATCGCGAGAAAGCAAGACATCGTAAACAGTTTAGCAGGTAATTTACAAATCTGTAGAATCTTCTGTCAAGTATCCATCTAATCCAGAGTCGAATTAAAAATTGAGTATGCGAATTTGATTACCTTTCAGTGTACAGACTGTAACGAGGACACTCACACACACACACACACACACACACACACTCACACTCACACAAACACGCGCGCGCACGCACGCACGCACGCACGCACGCACCCATGAACACACGCATGCAAGCACTCACAAACACAAGCAAGCACGCACACACACGCACGCACCGATGCATGCATGCATGCAAGTGCGCAAAATGTGTCAGATTTTGGTAGGTTTAGGAATGTGTTTATGTAAAATTCTTTTTAAAGAAATAAACCGGGAAAAAAACTACCCAATGTTTTGCGCTAAAACCCGTCTCCGGGTTAATAATTTTCAGTTTAAATCGTTTGCTGCAGACCTGCCGTTTCACACCGAGATTATCATTGCATGGACAATTAAAGAACTACAAATATGAGGATACCGATACTCAACATTACAACTCATAATGTGCGGTGTGTGTGTGTGTGTGTGTGTGTGTGTGTGTGTGTGTGTGTGTGTGTGTGTGTGTGTGTGTGTGTGTGTCCCAGGGCTCGTGCGAAGAAAGAAAAAAAGAAAAACAGCTCTCCGCTAACTGCAGCAAAAAGGAAGAAAACGGCTATTAAAAACATAATTCGTAAAGCGGAGACACCTGCAGACAGGCAGAAGAAGAAAACCAAAGAAAATGCTAAGTTTCGGCAGTGCAAAAGATCTTCCATGACAGATAAACAGAAGAGGGAATTGAACAAAATAAGAATGGACAGATACCACAGAAAACAAGAAAAAGACAATCTGACGAATCTCGCAAGACCAGTGAGCTTTTGGAAGTCAGTAAAAATGGCATTAAATGCCATTTCCAGGAAGCGGGACAAAGAGTCTCTTCAGAAACAAAATTTCATTAAAACGTTACTCAAGCGACAAGCAGTACATCAAGACAGTTGTAGAACTCTCAAGCAACTGTACGTGCGTAAACGTCCGACAGACACAAAAGTGGAGAAATTCTACGACAGGGAATCAATCGATGTGCCTGGAAAGCGTACAGTGTCAAAAGTGTCAATGATCCAGAAGAAAGTTCTGACCAAGAAAGTGGAGGACTTGTTTGAAATGTTCAAATCTAAAAATCCGTTGTACAAAATATCTCTGACCCCTTTTGCACGGAGGCGCCCAAAACACATCCTGCTGTCTACCAGTCGGACTTTTCTGCAGTGCCTCTGTGAGACATGCACCAACCCAATGTTGAAAGTTGACAAGCTAAACCAGCACTTGTCTGCGATAACTTATTTAATCCGGTTTTATGGAATAACCAATATTTTGTTTATGATGGAAATGTACTGTATTTTGAAGATTGGACAAGAAAGGGTCTTGTTAGCGTATATGATGTTTTACATAGAAAAGAGTTTGTTTCCTATCAGTTCATTTGTGATGTTTTATGAAAATCCCCAAAGAGAATTTTGAAATATAACATAGTTCGTGCTGTTGTTGTAAATGTTATTAATAAGATGATGCACGGAAAGGAAGAAATTGATTTGAAGGATATCCCCTCTTATCGTGGTAAGAAAGTACACGACGCACAACAGTTTAGAAAAGAATTAGTAAGCATGAAACTTGTTGAACCGTGTGCAATTGGATTTTGGAGGAGGAAATTTAATTATGAAATTGACAAGAAAGATTGGCTGATGAGTTTTGAATCGGTTAAAGAGACAAGGCTACGAGTATTACAATGGAAATTACTTCACAATATTTACCCCACAAATATTATGTTATGTA
>NC_090250.1:31482803-31512189 GCF_037325665.1 Littorina saxatilis | reverse complement strand
CACAATATTTACCCCACAAATATGTTATGTAAAATGAAAGTTGTGGAAGACAATATTTGTTCACACTGTAGTAATAGCATTGACTATATAGAACACTTTTTTTTCTTTGGCCCAGTGGTGCTTGAGTTTTGGAAACAAATTGAATTTTATATTTGGGTACAGTTGGATAAACAGATAAAGTTAACTGTGCATGAAATCATGTTTGGAGTTAAAAATCGAAAAATGCATGCAACTCTGTTGAAAGAATTAAACTGTATAATTTTGGTTGCTAAAATGTGCATAAGTAAATTTATAAGAAAACCAAGGCTTCAATGCTTCTTTTTGTTATCTTCGAAAGGCAACTGCAGATCAGAAATATTTATTTTTGATTAAAAAGTTCCAAGACAAATATTTAGTAATTTTTTGTTTTAATAAAAACAATTGTAAATGTTACCTCCACCATCATTACCCCCTGACCCCCCTCCCCCTTTTCACTCTCTCTATCTCTCTCTCTCTCCTCTCTCTCTCTCTCTCTCTCTCTCCTCTCTCTCTCTCTCTGTCTCTCTAAAGATGTCTTTATAATGAATTGTCAGAATGTATTCCAAATGAGTGTGGTCAATTATGTATCTATACATCCGTAGATGCCTTTCATCTGTTTCATGAATTTTAATACTATTGACTTTTTGAAAGGTAAATGTTGAAGGATGAAAGAAAATATATTGTGAGTGGACGGATGCATGTTATTCATTAAAAGCCCCACAATGATGTGCTTGGCAACAAATAAAAAAAAAAGAAATAAAAAAAAGACTCCAACATTACAAACCTTAAAGGCACAGTAAGCCTCCCGTAAACCATCACAGATACTGTCAGGCTTTTACACACAGTACAAACACCCTTCCATGTGAACGCTCACTAAACGGGAACATCCCAGGTGCCCTACGTAAAGAGCGAGCAATTTTTACAGAATTAATTTTGCGGATTGTCTCAGAGACAATCGGACCGTGGTGCGTTTTGGCGCTAGACCTAACTTTTAAAATCTAAATAATAAATTGACAGCTTGTTACACAAACATTCTTAAATCATAAAAGAATTCTTTTTTCATCAAGACAAGATCAGTACAATTCGAAGTTTTTAAAGTTTGAAAAAAGAAAAGCCCGGAAGCAGGGTCACGCAAGGTCGTGGTTCTCGTAGCAGACGACGGTTTATGCCTATCGCCAATTCCTCTGAACAGTCAAAAGCCATCGCTCACCCCGTTTGTTTCGTGCATAGTCAGATGAGCTCACATCGAGTCGCATTCAAATTACTAACTGACGACTACATTGTGAAAAAGGGAAACTAAATGTGACGCAGGTCTTCCATATTTGTATCATCTATGGAGGACATCAAACCCTGGAAATGTGGAAGTTTCAAAGGTGTAGCCCTCAAAACATTTAAAACAATGATACTTTTTACTTTTTGTTCACCTTAGACGGCCTGCTATGACCTTGATATTTGACAAGGGAGAACCAAACTCGCACATATTTGGATTTCATCAAAACATAGAAGTATGGGAAGTTTAAACGCTTTCGCTACAAAGCATTTTGAGAAAATTCCAAATTATTCCCTTTTTGACCCAAAGACAACGTTCCCCACCGTGACCTTGACATTTGACAAAGGTCACCCATATTTATATCATGTGTGTAGGCTATCAAACTCTGGAAATTTGTGAAGTTTCAAAGATGTAGCCCCAAAAACATAAAAAACAATGATACATTTTTTTCTCCTCATTAAGCCAGACCTGCTATGACCTTGCTATTTCACAAGAGTAAACCAAATTGAGCATCAGGATTGGATATTATCTCAACAACGAAGTGTGTGACGTTTAAAAGCTGTTGCTTTAAAACTTTTCGAGAAAATACCAATTTATCACTTTCTGACCCAATACGACCCCGCCGTGACCTTGAAATGTGACGAAGGTCAACTACTCTCTCACCATGTCTGGAGGTCATACAATCATACAAGTATGTGAAGTTTCAAAGCTTTGACTTCAACAATATCTGAGAAAACCTCAAATTAAAGAACTTTTGTATGGAGCACATACCGTTTGTGACTGTGATAGCAATAAATAAATTCATGTTGCTAACATACACATTTTATGCGCTTTTACCTTGATTATATTTAATCTACACCCCAATACTCATATGCGAGCTCAGTAGAAATGAAAGTTCTAGAAAAAAAAAGGAAAAAATCAGGTTTATGTCCTTACATGCCACAAGAGACACTCGTCAAGCCTCAACTTAACGGCCAAATAACACAGCCGTTGTGAAAGATTTTCCCTTTTCTCCTTTAGAAACTATATACTGAATGTGTTAAGCAACTCAAAACACCAGTCATTTCACTTTGGGTGTACTTTGATTTTCGAAGCTGTCAGACAGCACCTTTTGACATTGGCTCATATACGACTAGTGTCTGTCTGTCTGTCTGTCTGTCTGTCTGTCTGTTCGCGATGCACGGCCAAAGTTCTCGGTGGATCTTTTTCAAATTTGGTGGGCTTATTCAGAGAGACCCCGGACACAACCTCATCGATGAGATATTTCAACACGTGCTCTCAGCGCGCAGCGCTGAACCGATTTTGGTTCCACCTCAGCTATTTTGGTTCCACCTCAGCTACCCGGGCCCCCATACCGACACACCAAAGCCAAAGTTCTCGGTGGATCTTTTTCAAATTTGGACACCGTATTCAGCTACACCCCGGACACAATATCATCGATGAGATATTTCAACACGTGCTCTCAGCGCGCAGCGCTGAATCGATTTTGGTTTTTGTGTTCATTTCACCATTATAAGTAACTCTTCCTTATCTTCTCATATTCTCCAGGTTTTCAGCGTTTACCTCCCTTCCTTCGTAATGGTGCACTATAGTGTGAGTGGAGCGTCTTCGGATATTCCCGGCGTTCTGTTACTGTTACTATTTTTAGAAGGTCAACGCAGTGTCCAGAACGTAAATTGGACCCGTAAATTATCCTCACTGTAAAAGTGCAAAGGTCGAATCAATTTTTAGCCACGCGAAAAATACACTGTCATCTATCTCTCTATAGATACGGCTTCTCTGTGGGTTTTTTTGTGTGTGTGTGTGTGTGTGTGTCTCTCTATGTGAGCAACACCTGTGCATTGTTCAGTTCTGTTTGTGATGTGGTCTGGCGGCTTTTGTGTAAATTTATGTACTGGCCTTCCTTTTAGAAGCCATAACTTGCTCAGTCCTGTTTGAGTGGAGTTCGCCTCCAAAGGTGATTAACACGGTTACATTCGTCGACAAGGATGGGACTCGATTATGGTCAGGAATGGCATTATGGCCACTGAATCATTTTCGTGCTGTTCCCATTCCACGAATCTGGGAGGGACCTAAGCTTGGCGGGTCCATTGTTCGGACCCGGCGAAGCCGGCGTACGGCTCTAAGTACTTCTTCCCGGCGAAGCCGGCTACCCGGCGAAGCCGGCTACCCGGCGAAGCGGGTATTCATTCTAGTATATATATATGTGTAGTTTGTGCAAACATTTCTACGGTGCGAATCTGAATGTGGGTCAGTGTGAACCCGCATGTGTATGTAGGCTATATATCTGTAAAGTAAGTGTGGTTGCCTGCGCTTTTACATAGGTCCTTTGTCAGTTTGTCGGCCTGCTTGTGTGCCGGTGCGCATATCAACCCACCAATTTTTACTCGCATCTTGCATGCAAAAACGCGAATACTACTTGATGTGCGTGCTTTCATGAGTTGAACAACCTGTAGTTAAAGAGCTGTCTTTATTTTGCTTGCTGGGCTGCTGCACGCCGTGGATCGTGTAACTCTGCATTTGCGCCACCGCAACTTTTTATCGCTTCACGCCGACGAAGAGGCAAGCTGCAAGGTAGGTCTCTCACAGAAAATGAAAATTTGTAGGACTTTCAGGCATCATCTAGATTCTTCATTAGTACATTTTAAAGAAGTATATACTCAAGGTCTAAGGTACGTGCTTTTTTAGTCGAAATGTCAGGTTTCGGCAGTTCAGAAGTCCGATTTCTGCTGGAATTGTAGCTGAAATTGCACGATTTGTCCCTTCCTTCGTAACTTCAACGAAACAGCACTAGTTGATGCATTCCCGTGATGATATCCTGTGAGCTAAACATGTCCTTTGTATTCTTGATGAATGCTGTTGCACAATTTTGTCTTTGGGTGACGCACGCGGCAAAAGAAAACACAAACAATTAGACTTCATGTTATACGCCACCGATGCTTGGTGTAATTCGCCACCGCAATTTCACGTCTTGGATGTTATTCGCCACCGCAACTGTCTAATGAATTGCATAATATGTTGAAGAGTTCAGTGATTCTGTCACTTCCAATTGAAAATATTGATTTGGAGTTGTTCAGTTCAGCTTTTGTAGAACACGTTTCTAAGACGCACCTGGCGGCGTTTCACTCCCACATTCTTCGTCATTCTTCTTTCCCGAAAAACGTCACGTCTGTCAGAGGCGTTCTTTTCTCTTCCAGCGTCAAACTGATGAGTTTTTGTGTTGTCGCTGGTAATAGGAATGACTGAATTTTAGAATTATTTCACACACATAAACACCAACGAAGCTTAAGAATTTTAGAATTATGTGGTATTTGGCCCCACAATGTTTTTAACAGGAGCGTTCCAGGCCCAGTTTCAGACTCAAGTGACCGCAAATCAAACAGGAAGAGGTAGGTTCCATATTGTCAAACTTAGTGATTTCAGCCACTGAGTGTTTATTGCTAGAATTCCAGTACATGTGGGTTATACACTCAAGTACAGATAAGCATACTTTTCATACAGAAGAAGAAGAAGAAGAAGAAGAAATACTACAGTTTGATTTGTCAACTCATGGTGCCTTTAAATCCTTTGCATAGGCAAGATCACGCCACGCCCCTGAGTTTAAAACTTGCAGCACTAAAGTTAAAATGCTCCTATCAATTGCTGTCAGTTTTGTGACAAAAATAAAGGTTTAAATGCCTCCACGATGTTGATGCGTTTGAAAATAACAATTTGCGTAGTGCGGTGGCGAATAACAAAAAATGCGGTGGCGAGTTACATCTAACATTGAATTGATGCGGTGGCGAATTACAGAGAGTTGTTGACACTCTGTTTTTATCTGCTTCTTGCAAAGTATATATGGAACTATATACAGAGAAACTACACGTGGAGATTCATAAAACATTAAAGTTATCAGTGAACATGTCCAAGAATAACCAGTAATCTCCGTTTTGTTGCATTTGACGCAGAAACTGAAAATATGCCCAAAACATGGGGAAACGAGAAGAAAAACAGATCGTCACGATCACCAGGGCCATCAAAGCACCAAAAAATATATACAGAAATATAGCTAAGGATATAAGTATGTGAAATGCAACACTTGAGAACATGCTGAGTGCCTAGCATTCTAACAATTTAATTTATCATTCGAGAGACCTACCTCGCAGCTTGCCTCTTCGTCGGCGTGAAGCGATAAAAAGTTGCGGTGGCGCAAATGCAGAGTTACACGATCCACGGCGTGTGCTGTTACAAAGTAAATGAACCGTGTGTGTACATGCAATACAAATGCTCGTAAATGTTGTTCTACGCTTTCCTTCTTTACTGATTTGTATGAGTTATTTATTTTGTTTCTTCTCCTTCTTTGGATTCCACGGGTGCGAAACGACCGAAGAGAATAGAACAGATCAACTTGTCTGTGCCATCTGTGTAAATATGCACAACGTTTGTCTAGGCAGCAATTCTCATTGCACGTGCACTATAGAATCAACGCGAATGAATGTGTGTGGTTCTATGTGTGTTTGTGTGTGTGTGTGTGTGTGTTTGTTTGGGTGTGTGTGTGTGTGTGTGTGTGTGTGTGTGTGGGTGTGCGTGTGTATAGTGTGTGTGTTTGTGTGTGTGTGTTTGTGTGTGTGTATGAGTGTGTGTGTGTATATATGTGTGTGTGTTTGTGTTTGTGTGTGTGTATGTGTGTGTGTGTGTGTGTGTGTGTGTGTGTGTGTGTGTGTGTGTGTGTGTGTGTGTGTGTGTGTGTGTGTTGTATTGACTATACGAAAAATCCTATATCCGTTGAATCAATCGCTTAGTTTCTAAGCTGACACAAACAATCGGCACGCATGCATACACTAAACTAACATTGTAACAAAAATCATCAGAAAAGCCGCTGAAATAAACTCATCAAACAATCAACAAAATAGTACATTAACCAACCATGCAAACTAAAAAGAACACTCACCTACTCAACCATTCTCTCAACAATGGACTACACAAAGACAATGTAAAGAAAGGAACACTTTTATTTTCAAGCAGCGAATCAGTCAGTCCTGAGTTAATCCCACAAGGCAGGGAACATTAATTAGCAAACAATTAGGTAACATTGGGACCTCAAAAGTGATTCGTCCACAGTCGACCAATCACTTGAGCTTTGACCATTTTCTATCTTTTAACAAATAACATTTATATTCATCAGATCAACGCCCATCATCATTTGCACAAAATAATAATCATTTCAAAACACAAGGTTAAAATATCACACAACAGCGAGTTCGCAGAACAATTTCGACAAAGGGAAGAGAAGAGAACAACGATGCATGATTCAGGCCCGCACTACAGACGAAGAAGATGATGGAAAAGTAGTAGAAAAAGAAGAAGAAAATGTAACGCTTTGGATGTTATCTCCGCATGAATCAGTTGTAAATGTCCATCTATGATTTGCAGCTACATGATGATACAGGTACAGTCGCGATCAACATCTTATTTATGCTTCAAATGCTTCAATGCTTAATCCCTGATCAAACCCTACGAAATGTGATTTTTTGTTTTACTAAAGATCCTGTACCTACTTTTTCTGCTTTAACTTTCAGAAGAGGATTATGTACGCGTAACTTTTAAATAAAGCCTAGCTATATACATGTACACATCTTCAACATTTTCTTTGGAAACAAAACAACAAAAAAAAACTGTAACTTTAAAATAAAAAAGTATTCGTAGTGTAAAGCTAAATTATTCAAACCATTTTACAGGGGTAAAGTACGCTTTAAAATATAGCAGAAACAGTAGAGTCAATCACTGAAGCCGAGCAACACTGACGACGGGGGAAAAGAAGAGAATAAAATAATAAGGACCGTATGTATCGGGCGAACAGAGGGAACGGAAATGAAACGAATGTCTTTCAGAAGTACAGGTTGAGACACACAATTACATAACAGTTAAAGTTCGAAGACAATTTTCACTAAAAGGTAATAATCGCCTGCCATGATATTATTGATTTAATTAGGTAGGTGGTGATAATGTAGTTACAGCATTTTACTGATTTTACTGACTGTGGTACAACTGATGTCACTTGATCAAAACTTTGATCAAACATATTTTAATCAGGCAAGAAGGGCAAGATGAAAAAAATAGCAAGGAAATGTATCAATGCAAACACTTTACAAGTAGTCAGAAATATTAACATTTGTAATCAAATATGTTTTTGACGAATGAAATCGAAGTACATTTACACGGTACTACAAAAACAAACTGTGGTCCTTGATGAGAGAAACACACATACAAACAACCATTCCTAAGTTCCAAGAAATGGCAAAAGAGAGAAGTGGCAAAAGAAAGGCAGACAGATACACAGACAGGAAAACACACAGACAGATACAAAGACACACAGATAGATAGATAGATAGATAGATAGATAGATAGATAGATAGATAGATAGATAGATAGATAGATAGATAGATAGATAGATAGATAGATAGATAGATAGATAGATAGATAGATAGATAGATAGATAGATAGATAGATAGATAGATAGATAGATAGATAGATAGATAGATAGATAGATCGGTAGGTAGGTAGGTACGAAGATACGAAAACCAAAGAGAGCCAGAGAAAAAGTACAGTGAATTAATGAAATGCAGAGATAAATCTGTTTAATAATGAATCACACGAAAATCCTGAATCATGACAAAGACACAAGCAAACAAAACAAATAACATTCAGAAAAAACCTCGAAAGACAAAGCTTTATCCTCAGGACTTAGCTTTGAGCAGCAAGAATCGAATAACAGTGTGTAATATATAATCCATCAACTACACAACACATGGTCTATCGCTTTACACCTGCGGATGAGATTTCTCTCCCGAAATAGCTTTAACAATATTAGAACCGGTTTGGAATCGAAGGGGTGTTTCGTTTTGTTTTTTTCGTCTCTGGAGCAGCCATGAGCTAGCATTTGTTGATGAGAACAATTGTGCTTGCTTATATATGAAATATGATTCAACTAGTTGAGCTTCTGGGATATCTCTCGGTCCGTGTCTGTCTGTCTGTCTGTCTGTCTCTCCGTCTGTCTCTCTGTCTTTCTCTCTCTCTCTCTCTCTCTCTCTCTCTCTCTCTCTCTCTCTCTCTCTCTCTCTCTCTCTCTCTCTCTCTCTCTCTCTCTCTCTCTCTCTCTCTCTCTGTTTGTCTCTGTCTGTCTGTCTCTCTCTCTCCTCTCTCTCTCTCTCTTCCTCTCTCTCTCGCTCTCTCTCTCGCTCTTTTTTTTTTTTGCTCAGTTAAGCCCCGTTCGTGGTTGTTAGTGTCTGTATTCATATAAGACCCTCGGTGTGACCTTTTGTGTGTCTGTGTCTGTTTGATTGTGAGTTTGTATGTGTGTCTGTTTACGTCTGTGCTTTTGTACCTCTGACATTTAAGTGCATCTGTCCCTAATAGAATGTGAAATAGAGATAACGTAGCACATGCCCGTACACGTCCCTGCACATTTCTTGATTTCACAAACAGCATAAACATTATGCATTAATTTAACGTGTAATCAGTGGGGTTAATTGTTTAGTTTACATGTATATACATACACTCTAAACCGAAGTGTTCCACCTTTGAACCCACCTTTTGCAACCAGTTATGAACACTGTGTGTCATACTATATAATTCAACTAGCAAAAGTAGCACACATGGTGAACACTAATTAGTTTTTACCATGTGTGCTACCTTTGCTATTGAAATTATACAGGCTGTTTCAAAAAAAGTACCCGATTTTCTTTCAATACTACAGACAAGGCAGTAACGTTATTGGACTCATTTTTGCGTGATATTGTAGTCAGTTCATAGAAGTTTTGTCCCCAGTTCACAGCTTTCAGTTGAGATCGTCTGTTTCTTCACACCCCGTGATCAATGTAGCCACCCCGTTTTTCAATGACAGACTGCATCTTCATTGCCATTATTGTTCATTACATTGGGGAATGTTTCCTGTGGGATGTTCTGGATTTCTCTGAGAATGTTTGCCTTCAGTTGTTGTAGGTTTCTTGGTCTGGGGTACATTTTAGCGTATTAGCTTACATATTAGTGTTTCCATTTCTCGGTACTGATGTTTCAATGTCTTTTTGAGTACTTTTTGTTGAGACACCCTATATACTAGTTCACCCAGTGTTCACAACTGGTTACAACAAGTGTGGTCAAAAGTTGAACATTTCAGCTTACGATACAATGTACATTTCATAGAATGGAAACACATTCATAATATGGAATGCCAAGTGAACTTTACAAACAAGTGCGCAGTCAAATGTGTTTCGGCTAAAACGTCAATGCAAATGCAAATGTAGGATATAGGCGAAGGTCGTTCCTTCGGCCAAAGAAGTGCAAAATTAATGGTCAAATCCAGTTGTTGTTTTTTTTTCTATGAAACAACACTCACGTTATCTTGGAGGTGGTAGGCCAAATGGCAACATGGAGATGTTTGAACTCAACAAAATAAACTCAACATACGTAAACTATTTTTACATCATTTTATGAATAGCTAAAAACAAAAACAAAAAGGCCAGATTCTGTTTACTTCAATGAATGATCGAGCAGAAGACATTCAAGCCGTTTTACTGTTTTACATCCGCAAAGTTTCTTAAACTATGTCAATGCCCCCTTCCCAACCAACCAACCTTCCCCCTTTTTGTAAACACCAAGCAACTATAACATTCCTCGTCTACAAATGTTTGTCCCCGGATGATTAAAATTGTTTGTCTTTACAACTGAGGTACTTATTTTGTCAGCAGAGTAAGCACAGAGCAGGTTTCAAATGCCGTCGTAACTGCAGCTTTAATTGTGCAATATCCTCCACGAAACATAATGGGGTTAAATCCAAAAACAAATTGACTGCCAACATTCCAAAATTCAGAATCAAACAACAAGAAAGGTATTTTGTTGGGACGTTCTATTTATAACAAAACATAACTTTACGTTCACTGATCTTCGACTTCGCGGTCTGTTAACTGGACAGACAAACAAACACTTATAATACAGGAAATAAACTCATATGACAAATTGTCCATTAGCTTGCTCGGAAGACAAAAGCGAGAAAATGATATGATTAGGCAAAAACAAAAAAAATAGGTGTGGTTAAGGTAACATAGCCAAAAAAAATAGGGTAGGAAGGTCGGCAATCACTTTTTTTTTTTTACTTTGTTTTCTAATGTGTACAAATTAAACCTACTTGACAGGGAAATAAGTGTGCGACTCGAGCGCTTTCGCTTTGATTGCGTTTTCTGCACTGGTTTTTTTTTTTTTTTTTTTTTTTTTTGACAAATGTAATTAAAAGTTATAGGGTCGGCCCCTAAAAATAGGGTAGGTCGGGTTACCGTAACCACACCTATTTTTTTGTAGGCCTTAATCTTTGTCTCGCTTTTTTCTTCCGAGCGAGCTAATGGACAATTTGTCAGATAAGTGTATTTATGTTTATCTTGTGTATTATAAGTGTCTGTCTTTCTGTTCACTTAAAAGACCGCTGGGTCAAAGATCAGTGAACGTAAAGTTTTCTTTTGTTATAAATATAACGTTCCAATAGCATACCTTTCTTGTTTTTTGATAATGGGATTAATATATTCTTAATCCTGTTTTCTTCGAGTGGCTCAGCAGTGAACCGTTCGTAAAGAATGTGTTCGTACCATGTAACACTGTCGACATAATTATCTGTGCTGCTTTGTGTGACTGTTTGCACGGAAAAAGGTAGTTTTAATTGAAGTGCAACGTTATGAAAAAAAAAAGAACAGCTTGCCTATAACAAGTTGTGCCTAGACGGTGCCTTTATGCAAAACAGATGTCAGTTAAGATCGAAAGATATCTTTAAATGAGGTGCAAAATGTAAAAGTTGAAGTGCGTGTTTATGAGCAATTGAAGTGCACCGTTACAATGATATAACTGCTTGCATATAAAACGTTGTGCCTAGACGGTACACCTTTATAAACAAGAAAAAGTCGCGTAAGGCGAAAATACAATATTTAGTCAAGTAGCTGTCGAACTCACAGAATGAAACTGAACGCAATGCAACGCAGCAAGACCGTATACTCGCAGTCCACCGCTCTCGGCATAGGCAGTGAAATTGACAAGAAGAGCGGGGTAGTAGTTGCGCTAAGAAGGATAGCACGCTTTTCTGTACCTCTCTTTGTTTTAACTTTCTGAGCGTGTTTTTAATCCAAACATATCATATCTATATGTTTTTGGAATCAGGAACCGACAAGGAATAAGATGAAAGTGTTTTTAAATTGATTTGGACAATTTAATTTTGATAATAATTTTTATATATTTAATTTTCAGAGCTTGTTTTTAATCCGAATATAACATATTTATATGTTTATGGAATCAGCAAATGATGGAGAATAAGATAAACGTAAATTTGGATCGTTTTATAAATTTTTATTTTTTTTTTAAATTTTCAGATTTTTAATGACCAAAGTCATTAATTAATTTTTAAGCCACCAAGCTGAAATGCAATACCGAAGTCCGGGCTTCGTCGAAGATTACTTGACCAAAATTTCAACCAATTTGGTTGAAAAATGAGGGCGTGACAGTGCCGCCTCAACTTTCACGAAAAGCCGGATATGACGTCATCAAAGACATTTATCAAAAAAATGAAAAAAACGTGTGAGGATACCATACCCAGGTACTCTCATGTCAAATTTCATAAAGATCGGTCCAGTAGTTTAGTCTGAATCGCTCTACACACACACACACACACACACACACACACACGCACAGACAGACAGACACACATACACCACGACCCTCGTTTCGATTCCCCCTCGATGTTAAAATATTTAGTCAAAACTTGACTAAATATAAACAAGTCGCGTAAGGCGAAAATACAATATTTAGTCAAGTAGCTGTCGAACTCACAGAATGAAACTGAACGCAATGCCATTTTACTCGTAGCATCGTCAGGCCACCGCTCATGGCAAAGGCAGTGAAATTGACAAGAAGAGCGGGGTAGTAGTTGCGCTAAGAAGGATAGCACGCTTTTCTGTACCTCTCTTTGTTTTAACTTTCTGAGCGTGTTTTTAATCCAAACATATCATATCTATATGTTTTTGGAATGAGGAACCGACAAGGAATAAGATGAAAGTATTTTTAAATTGATTTGGACAATTTAATTTTGATAATAATTTTTATATATTTAATTTTCAGAGCTTGTTTTTAATCCGAATATAACATATTTATATGTTTTTGGAATCAGCAAATGATGGAGAATAAGATAAACGTAAATTTGGATCGTTTTATAAATTTTTATTTTTTTTTACAATTTTCCGATTTTTAATGACCAAAGTCATTAATTAATTTTTAAGCCACCAAGCTGAAATGCAATACCGAACCCCGGGCTTCGTCGAAGATTACTTGACCAAAATTTAAACCAATTTGGTTGAAAAATGAGGGCGTGACAGTGCCGCCTCAACTTTCACGAAAAGCCGGATATGACGTCATCAAAGACATTTATCAAAAAAATGAAAAAAACGTTCGGGGATTTCATACCCAGGAACTCTCATGTCAAATTTCATAAAGATCGGTCCAGTAGTTTAGTCTGAATCGCTCTACACACACACACAGACACACAGACACACACACACACACACACACACACACACACACATACACCACGACCCTCGTCTCGATTCCCCCCTCTACGTTAAAATATTTAGTCAAAACTTGACTAAATATAAAAAGATGTCAGTTAGTGAAGATCGACAGATATCTTTAAATGAGATGCACAATGAAAAAGCTGAAGTGCGTGTGTATGAGCAATTCTGCTTAGGTTGTGTCATGATGAATATAGCGGATGCTTCCTATCTAACAAGCCTGAAACATGCGTGTGTACTTGGAGTATGCTGCTTGAGGTAATTGTTGATGCAAACTTTCCCGGCATACCATCGGTTAACTATACCTCTCCCCCCCCCCTCCCATATAATATGACCAAAGTAGTCACCAGTGTTCCTCATGGACAATAGAGTTTTTTTTTCAGCAAACACTATCAATTCTACAATCAATTTTACATTTGGTACATTTGGTATATTGATAGAAATGTATTATGGCTGCTGCTGCCCTACTATTTGTGCTGTAGAAAAGAAGAACATGAATTAAAAACATTCCATGTCCAAGACAATGAAGACCAAAATGGAATATTTAAAATTCTACGGAAGAGGAAGAACAACTAGTAAAAATTGGTGGGTATTGAAACTTTGCCCATGCTCTACAAAGCAAATGTTTACGGAAGGAAAGTTTATGTTCTTACTCTGTTATTGCTGATTTCAACAGAGTGTTGCCACATATATGACAATCACAAATCAGAACACAACAGCAGCTAGGCTAGTTGTTCAAATCTTATATGTTCTTGTAGGCCAAAAACACTTCGAAACAAAAGGTTCGGTGCCAATGATAAACGGTTTGGAGTATGTTGATGAAAAATAGTTAACACAAAAGATGCACAACACGAAAAAGATACATATTCAAAATAACAAAGGCGCGAGTTTAAATACTGAAAGAAATGAACAAGGAATGTTTTTTTTCTCACAAGACTGAATGAAGATATTCCATCACTGTTCGAACATATTATCACGTGCGGCGACACTCCAACAGAGAACGGGACAGGTCCACAAGGCAAGGTCAAAGGGTAAAATGATGATGGTGGAATGCTGGAGAAGCTCTTTGGAATCTCCAGATCCACTCTGTGATCTGACCTTGACCCTGCAATGTTTCTCCGGGTCAGAAGGTCAAGGCCAAAGGACCAGATATACAGAGTGGAATGGGTTCTGCTGGCGAAGCGATGGAGTAAATCCACGTTAAGTTTTTCATCATGTCCTTGACCTCCTCGCAGCAAGATCAGGTCAAACGATCAGGGTCACCGAGAAGAATGTGCTGAAGAATAGAGTACAGGCCTTCACACGACCATGGCCTCCAGACACGGGGGAGGTCAGGACGGCAAGACAAGGGTGTCAGATGAAGAAGGTGGAATGCCGGCGGCTGGCGAAGTGGCTGAGAATCTCCTGGTCGGTGACCAGTGAACTCCTGTTCTGACCACCGCTGTGTCCCGACATCTTCCTGGACGACCTGCTGCCGGACCTCCGCACTCTACTGCGACTCCCCCTCCGGCTGCCCAGCGTCCTCCCCACCCCTCCCGCCTTGCGGCGACTCCCGTCCTCCCCTACCTCCGCCTCCTCGTCCTCCTCGTTGAGGCTGTTGAGCTCGTCCAGGCGGGCGGGAGGGGGTGGGGGCAGCACGCAGGACTCTTCCTCCTCGTCGTCGTTGTCGCTCTCGCTGGGCGAGTCCTGGCTGATGGAGCGGGTGGCGAGATAGGCGGAGGGGGGTCTGCACTGCGAACACTTGTTGATGTTGCTGTCCGCCTCCGCGGCCAGTCGGATGGCCAGCTTCTGGGCGCGATGGTCCAGCTGCCGCGTGTGCCATATGTAGGACAGTAAGAAGAAGAGGAGGATGCTGACAGCAGCCGTGGAGGCGGCAACCACTAGCGCCAGCGGGAACTCTTTCTTTGGTTTGCCTGCGTGGTGAGTGGACACCACTTGTTGGTTATTGCTGCTAGAGTTACTGGTACCATTCTTGCTGCTACTACCACTGTTTTCACCTTGAGCGTGTTTGCTCCCATTTCTACTAGAGTCTGATGAGTCTGTGTCGTTAAAGCTCGAGTTGACGTTTCTTTTGTCTCCTACTAAAAGCGATGACGAAGACGATGATAAAGAGGCTGATGATGACGGCAGCAGTGCAGCGGCTGGAGGTGGTATTGCCTGTGATGACAACGACCGCGACGAGGATGAAGTCGACGACGAAGACGAAGATGTCGAAGCGTTGACAGAGTCACTGACATTGTCACTCTCAAAACTAGACGGCAAGAGTGCCGGCTCGTAAACACACGCGAGATAAAACGTGTCCAGGAGCAGATAAATCAAAAACAGTCGTCCCGGAAATGACAGTGCTGCGCAAGCGCGCCGCACCCCCTTCATCAACTGCATCCTATGTCGCTCGGAGAGCAGCTGGAGAACGCTGGGAAGGCAAGAACAGGGAAGTAACTCCTCGGACACTCTGGTCGCTTGGATAAAGGACGCGCGTGTGGACGCACACAGATACATTGAAACTTTGGTCTCGCGTCCGAGACCTGGATTTACTTCATCTGGGATAAATCTCTTCAGAAATCAGTGCAAACCCAGGTGGGGGTAGTTTACTGAATGGCTACTGAAGAACTACTGAAGAACTACTGAAGAAAATCTCAAAGATGACTGCTGTTTGGAGACGTAGGTTCCGTGCTCTCAAACCCTTCTTCTACTTGTACTATAAATCAAAATGATGGCTCGAGAAACTAGCTTAGGATAAATACCACTGCAATAAGCGGATTTTCTACGTTCGTGTCCCTCGCAGAGTTTATGGAGAGAATTTGCTGTCTCCTAATGTAGCAGAGATATCCAAAGCACACAATGTTTCCTAACGCAGAATCACATTCCTTTACAGTCATGTTATTCGTATGTACGGGTTGTTGTAAATTGCTGCATCTGCAAAACCTTGGATTACAGCAACAGCGTGTACAAACGTCTCTTCTTGGTGAAATCAATGTTTTACTACAACTATTAGCACTCTCTTTTTGTTCGAGCTTGATTGGAAACCTGACTGAGCTACTACTACCGTTCAGCTAGAGGTCACCTGATCTGCTTCATTCAGTCAAGTAGTCAGAGTTAAACATAAACTTGCATTCAGCCTCACAGGAATGTTTTCCTATGAAAGAAAACGACAGGTCTGCAACGCAATACTATTTTCTTCTCGTCAGAATGACATATTGCTCGTGGACCCTTTTTTTCTCAAGGCAAATTCCATTTGTATGATCCATTCATGAGAATATCACCATGACAACTGAAACTGTAACGTAAAGTTATCATGTGAAATTCCAAGTCAGCGATTAAATGTGTCCTTGTGAAAGCAAAAAATAACTCACACTCAATTGGTTGTGTGTGTGTGTGTGTGTGTGTGTGTGTGTGTGTGTGTGTGTGTGTGTGTGTGTGTGTGTGTGTGTGTGTGTGTGTGTGTGTGTGTTTTGTGTCTGGCTTTTTTTTGTGTGTGGTCAAAAGCAGAAGAAAAGACGTCACATACCCTGCAGTAGTATATCACCGTATCACATATGCAGGTATCATTGAAACCCGTATGTCATTCAGAAAGCGAACAGCCTCTGGAATTTAACGCTATGCTCTCGCGTTCTTCGTTAACAAGAAAACAATAGAAGTCACACTCCTTGCATTAGTATCATCAAACAGCTCGCCTTGTGAGCTCAAGTGTTCATCTGATATTCGACGGACTTCTAGCGTTTGGCTGAACTCTAAATGAACTGAAAATCGTATGAGGACTATGTTATTGATTTCGTAAAAACAGCGTGTAAGTACTATTCTTTTTTTTTATTGGTTTATTTCTCTGAATCACGCTGTGACAACGTAGACGCCTACACACTTTTTATATGTATCCGTCTCTACTAGTCTCTACAACTGAGTTCTCCTGAGGGTGTAATCACATACCGTGATGTTATCACCTGCAATGACGTCAGTAGTTTATGACGTGGTATAAGGCAATTACCAGGAAGAAAAACATTCTCTTTTGCTGAATGACGTCAGTAGTCAATGACGTAAATAATCAATTATCATCGCATAATCTACTTTTGTCTATGGTGACGATACAATTTACACGTGATATCATCCTTCAATGTATTGTTGTACAGGTCTGCTTCCAGTTTTGTTTACGCCTTGTGGCAAACATTGGAAGTTCATTGAGCTATGACATAAACTTTGCCCACAAATTCCAGGTTTTCGGAAAGCAGTGAATTCACAGATACAGACTCATGTCTGCTGGTGTTTGTGAGAGGTTTTGTTGCGTACAATTAGAGTATGGCTGATGCCGCACATACTCGAAACAAATCCATCTTGATTATCACAGGTAGTACGCCGCAGGACAACGATTTTTCCAAACATAAACTTGTATCTGCTGATTTGATCCAAGGGGAAAACAGGATTATCCTTCGTTCGTTTAGTCGCACGTAATAGCAGATTCTCTTCCAGGTTTTTAGCAGAGAGAGAAAAGTAACTGCCTCAAGACTGAAGTGAAACAATACGTCGTAAGATCAGCACAACATCCAAAACCAAAGGATCATGCTTGCTTGTAAGTTACTGGATATTCTCATGCAGCTTTTCAGTGGACAAGCGGATAGAAGAAAGTAATGCGCAATGCTGATGTCAGATCGAGCGTCGTGAGAACAAAACAACGTCCAAAACTAAGTCTTGTAGAAAATTCTCCCCTGTTTGTGGACGTAAATTCAGAGCACGAGCCATCACAAATCCCCTTCACCCAAGTCCGTGTAAAACGTAATTTGCAAGTATTAAATCTCAGGCTTGATGAATCGCGCTGCTACATCCGTTCGAGGTAAAAAGTTTCCGGAGAGTTACAAGGAGGTTAATGTCAGCAGATCTGCTGATTACGGTGCTTGAATCGATGATTGATGAGCAAGGAGGAGTCCTGGGTCACGTGCCTGGGATTCTGGGAATTGCGTCACTTCCGTGATGTGAGATACTAGTTGCTTGTGCGTCACTTCCGTGATGTTAAATGTTTGCTGCTTGTGTCCACGATGGCGCAAGAAGGTGAGGGCAAGGTCCGCAGTCTACCTGAAACAAACCAGAACCAGACTTAATCAAAATGAGCAAACACGCTTGAAAGAAAAGACCAGCTTGGCTTCTCCTCCCAGACCTTTCAATAAATGTAACAAGCAGTGTGTCTTTAAGCACACTCCCAGTAACTTGATGGATTTTGTCCATAATCTCGTAGGAGGTCAGAAGATATTCATTGAGGCCTTGATCTTATGCTTGCAGGGAAATATTAGCTTGTTACATTCTCTCGGACTTGTGAATAATTGTATATCCGTAACAACCAGTCTTGTAATTGTTAATGTTATTAAATGCTATTATGAGTGTGCTAGGTTCAGGTTAGTATTGCTGTTGTAGTGAAAAGATGTCATCGTTCTGGAAACCTCTTGTGAGGCAGAGTGGTCATGTAATCTAAGCAATACTAGCTTGTACCCTACAATGATGCAATACATCTTTAAGCAGAGAGAGACAAGCTCCAAAAGAAACACAGTTGTCATTTAGCAGGGAATAGCAGTTAAGTGCATTAGGCCCACACACAAAAATAGTCTGTTTACGGTAACATAGGCCAACAAAATAGGGTCGGTAGGTCGGGATTTTATTTTTTTATTTTTTTTCCCAAAAAAACATATTTTTAATTTATGTTGCCTTTTTTCCCCCAAATGCCAAAATAAAGTCTTGGGTCGCGCGAAAAAATAGGGTCGGTCGGGATACCGTAAACAGACTATTTTGTTGTTTGCCTTAACAGAAAACTACCCTTTTAAGACCCTGTCACAGACAGCTCTCCGAAATTCACAAGTGGCACAGCCAGTACTATAAATAGCTCAGTGCAACCACTACACAGCTTCTGTGACAATGTCATCTTGTCACGTTTGTTTGTTGTCTTGTTTGTTTGTTTGTTTGTTTGTTGGTTGGTTGGTTGGTTGGTTTGTTTGTTTGTTTATTTTTGTGTTTGTTTGTTCGTTTGTTTGTTTGTTTGTTTGTGTGTGTGTTTGTGTGTATGTGTGTGTGTTTTTAAATAGAACATTATTTGATTGTTTTTTGTGTGTTGTTTGTTTGTTTATGTTTTTTTTTCTTTTTTCTTTTTGTTTGCTTAATATGCTTTTTTTTCTTGTTATGAATGTCCTTATTTGTTGTTTTCTTTCCTTGGCACACTCCCTGGCCTGTGTTAAAAGCAGCTGAAATCCGACCCGGCCGAAGACAGCTCTCCCAAATCCACAAATGTCTCACACGTCATACATAGCTCGTTGCCCAGGGCACACAGCCCCCACGGATCACATATCACAATGTCACCCTGCCACATGTGTTTGCTTGTTGCGTGTGTGTGCTTGTTTGCATTTTTCTTTCTTTCTTTATTTCTTTCTTTCTCTTTCTTTCTCTCTTTTTTTCTTCCTCTCTTTGTTCAACTGCTTGCATGTTGGCTGCCTGGTTGTTTGTTTCTTTCTTTCTTTCTTTCTCTCTTTCTCTTTTTCCAACTGCTTGCATGTTGGTTTTTGTTTGGTTGTGTGTTTGTTTGTTTGTTTGTTAGTTTCTATCTATCTATCTTTCTTCTTTTTTTTCTTTCTTTCTCTCTCTCTCTCTTTCTTTCTCTCTTTCTTTTTTCAAAGTGTGCATGTTGGTTATCTGGTTGTTTGTTTCTTTTTTTCTCTCCTTTTATTTTCTTTCATTCTTTTTTTTTATATTGCTTACATGTTGGTTGTTTGGTTGTTTGTTTGTTTGTTTCTTTCTTTCTTTCCTGTTTTTTGCTTCTTTCTTAGGCCAAGGCTAAAAGCAGCTATAAGCACAATGAAAATGTCAACCACTCAAGTAGCATCATGGCACACGGCACTCCGCGGCCAATGCTAAAACCAGCTGCCTGCAAGTGACATGAAATCATCCAGATTCTGGAACTACATCGCGAGACAAAAAACAAAAAAACGAAAACAGAGACGGATCTGGAAAACTGTTCTTTTTTAAGCACATTGTGTGAAAGATAAAACTTACCGGGGGATTCAAATCATCGCTGCAGGCTACTGTGTGTATGTGTGTGTGTGTGTGGGGGGGGGGTTGTTTGCATGTGTGTGTGTGTGTGTTTGCATGTGTGTGTGTGTGTGTGTGTGTGTGCATGTGTGTGTGTGTGTGTATGTGTGTGTGTGTGTGTGTGTGTGTGTGTGTGTGTGTGTTTGTTTGTTTGTTTGTGTGTGGATGCGTGTGCGCTCGCAAACGTATCCAGTCGTATTGAAGTCGCACATCAGCCCAATAGATAGACACATTCGATTTCATTAGATTCCAGTCTTTTACGGCCCTAGCTTTTTCCTCGGTTGAGGGTGTCAAAGCACCTTCTGTTTTGTTTTATGGGGAGCACGTTTTGCAAATTGGTCCACAATGTATTCCGCTCTATGGTAATCACATGAAACCGCGCTGAATTGGAGCGCCGCAAAATATTCCAATCAATCTTGAGACCAACATTCTGCTCGACGCTTACTTTATTATGGGGGCGAGGACGCCCCCATTCTATACGGATAGTTTCGAGGTTGACCATGGGCAGCGCCATTTTGTTGTGAAATACGTCATCAGTTTGTGTACACAGGAAGTTGTGACATCCGTCACCCTATGGGAGGGGTGACGTCAAAATTGTTCATCTGTAGAAAGTTGTGAAATCCGTCACCCTATGGGAGGGGTGACGTCAAAATTGGTCATCACAGAGTTTGTGTAACACAGGAAGTTGTGAAATACGTCACCCTATGGGAGGGGTGACGTCAAAATTGTTCAACAAAAACATGATATGTCGCATTGTGCAGGGTCAACTGCAACAAACTCAAACCGAGCCATTCATACCTAGCTGTATTTGAGTGACTTATATACCCGACATTTTTATTTCTTATTTTTAGCACAGGTGTAGGAAAAATCATGAACCAAAATGTTATTTATTTTCTAATTTAACATTTTTTTTACAAATATGACCATGGTCTTTTAAACATACAGTGACATTAAACATTGTTATGTTAAAAAAAAGAAAAAAGAAAAAAAGCTTTTGTGCACAAATCAGAAAATACATTGTACATTTTACCTACAGGCCAAACCGTGAGTGTCTGTGGCAAAGCCCGACCCAGGAAATTGCACTGATTTTATATTTAGATTAGAGGGAAATTGTCAAGAACAGGCGCTTGCATTTGGATGTGTCCAATGATAGTAGGTTTGGTTGTGATCAATCACAATAATGTAGGAATAAAAATGTATGACAGTTTAGTATGATGACATGTAATTCACATATGCTGAAATATGATATTATACATCATGTAATATTATTATGGCTGTTGCCATGACCATGAAACCCAACAAAGGTTTAATGTAATGTAATTCAAAATACCAAAACCGAGCACCTATTAATCTCGTCTTTGCGCGTGAAGATTGAGGCCGTCTGCCAGTAGCGGTTAGGTCATACAGTGGAACCCCTCTCTAGCGACCTTTAAAATGTTGACAAAAATCGGTCCTTGTGGAGGGGGGTCCTTACAGAGGGAGGGGGGCGGAGTCAGGGGGCCACAAAGACAGTCAGATTTAAAAAAAAAAGAAAACAGAGAAGTTTGAGTTGCTGACGACCGTTCTCTCTGAAAGCAAACTGCTTCGATTTCATGTTTGTCCTTGGTGTCCACCAGTTCTGGTGCATGTACTACCCTGGCCAAGTTTCCTCTCAAGACATCAAAGAGACCGCCCCAGTATACTCTACAGCCTCTGGGCGAACCACCTCTCATAGCTAAAACTGGGTCAATGACCCCTGGGAAGAAGGTCAGTGTCTATAAAATTTTACTCCTAGGCTTGCGGCCAGGGGGGGGGGGGAGTATACCGGTACCATTTGAGAATCAGACCAAATGAGAATTGAACCATTTGAGAACATCCTTTTTTTTCAATCACTACATCGAAGGCCTGCGGCCCGGGGTTCACATGGGTTGGTTTGTTTGTTTGTTTCAAACCCACACCCATATACACACATTTCCCATTTAAACCATTTGTCGGCCCCCTGTCGATATTTATCGACTAAGTTCCTTGTTCTCTATTGAAATTCAAGCGTAAAGAAAAGCAGAATAGGAGCATTGTAAGTGCAGTTATAAGAATTGTGAAGTTACCGGACGCACGCGCAAACATGCTTTCTCTTTCTCTCTCGTACACACACACACACACACACACACACACACACACACACACACACACACACACACACACACACACACACACACACACGCGCTATCCAACGTCTATCTTGTCATATTGTCACACACATACACACATATTTGAAAACACAAGGGATCAATGTATACCGAGTGTTCACAATTTGTAGCAAAAAATCAATGACATTTTACATGGCAAATCAGACAAAAGCATTTCCAGACATCTGCCGCCTGGAGATTTGGGGTTTGGAGACAAGAATCTGCCATAAACACAAAAATTGGCAAAACATCAGTGACTGCATGTATTCCGAATTTGCATCCAACGTTGAAAAAGTTAAGAATTTTGACAAGCTCCTTTTGCATAGACCCGGTATACCGAATGTTCGTCTCGCCCAGACGATTCAATATTGTTTGTTTGTTTGACGGGCGCTGTGGCGTGGTGGTAAGACGTCGGCCTCCAAAGCGGAAGGTCGAGGGTTCGAATGCCGGCCGCGGCCGTCTGGTGGGGTAAGTGTGGAGATTTTTCCGATCTCCCAGGTCAACGTATGTGCAGACCTGCTAGTGGCTTATCCCCCTTCGTGTGTACACGCAAGCACAAGACCAAGTGCGCACGAAAAAGATCCTGTAATCCATGTCAGAGTTCGGTGGGTTATAGAAACACGAAAATACCCAGCATGCTTACTCCGAAAGCGGCGTATGGCTGCCTAAATGGCGGGGTAAAAACGGTCATACACGTAAAATTCCACTCGTGCAAAAACACGAGTGTACGTGGGAGTTTCAGCCCACGAACGCAGTAGAAGACAGAAGAAGTTTGTTTGTTTGTTTGTTTGTTTTCTCTTGCAAAGACCCGGTATACCGAATCTTCGTCTCGCCCACAAGATTTAAAAGGGCAGAATGGTTAATCACGCTTCAGCATTCTTGTTGTTGTTGTGTTTTTTGTTTTTGTTTTGTTTCAGCTGAAAAGCAAGCAAATACAAATCGTCATCATCTCAAGTGTTTTTTTACTGGATTAAGCATCACACACAAAAATCCCACTTTAATTTAGTTTGGGTAACAAAAGTAACAAATCCGATTGTGGAAAATAAGGGGAAAATAGCTAGATTTTAAATGTATAGTTTAAAAGAAAAGAAATTGTTCAGAGCGCATTTACGTAGCATGAATTCCAGACAGCAATGCTGGCAAAGGATGGTATTCGTTCAGTGCAGATTGTGTTCGGGTCCAATCCGGCTTGCGCAATTATTTTTTGATGCGAGTTAATTTTTGTTTGTGTTTTTTTGTTTTTCTAATTTTCTTTTTGTCAGTGTCTTTCTTTCTTCTTGTTCTTGTTCTTGTTCTTGTTCTTCTTCTTCTTCTTCTTCTTCTTCTTCTTCTTCTTCTTCTTCTTCTTCTTCTTCTTCTTCTTCTTCTTATACTGAGTGGCTCAATCCTCTAAGCATTGACACGTGTTTCCATTTCTCCGGAATTGAAATCTGATAGTAGACTGCGTCTTGTTATTGTTAAACACTAACAACTTGAAAGGGTCACAAAAGGGCCGCCCAGCGGTATTTTCCTTTCTGAATTCAACGACAAAAATTTAGCAGGGATGGGTCAACGGAGGGACGAACGAAGGCGGAGAAGGAAACAGAGAAGCATTCTGGCTGCTCGATTATTGATATTGAACCACAAATAGACAGGCAGACAGACAGACAGATAGAGAAGACAGACAGACAGACAGAGAAGACAGACAGCCAGACAGACAGACATGCATACAGACAGACAGACAGACAGACAAACACACTCTCTCTCTTTCTCTATCATCTCTGGAAAACATAATTAGAGTAAAACTTGACAAATACACCACACCGAAGACATTATGAAACGATTCAAGTCATTTTGCGTCTTCTCTCTGGGCATTAAAATTATTCGACTGGGATTTCAGCACCTTTTACTCACAAACCATATGATAAAAACGGCAGCTGAGAAGGGAAATACATGTTCAATTCACGTTGTGGTTTTTTTCACTCACCAACAGTCATTGTAGTTATTGTGAAGTGCGTCTATCTCTATGATTGAAAAGGCCGTAGCAAACAAATCGAAACTCGCCACTCAGCAGCCAGTGCCGCCGTAGCATGTAGACGTGCCAATTTACGCGAACTACCATTTCAGGAGACAGCACTCATGCACTCACAAAATAGATGTATACCCTCCCCCCATACCACCCACACACACACACACACAGGGGGGGGGAAGTCAACTGCATGCTAAATAATGGTTATGAATGCATTTTTCGCACATCTCATTCGCAAAACAATTGGCTGGCCTTTTCTGCCGCAACCCTACTGCACTGGATTCTCAAGCCACTCTGACATTCCTCGGATGCTAGCCACGAGGGCAGCATCAAAATAGCAATATTGTATGTTAGTTGTGAGTGTGTGTGTGTGTGTGTGTGTGTGTGTGTGTGTGTGTGTATGTGTGTGTATGTGCGTGTGTGTGTGTGTGTGTAGGTGTGTGTGTAGGTGTGTGTGTGTAGGTGTGTGTGTGTGTTATGTGTGTGTGTGTGTGTGTGTGTGAGTGTGTGTGTGTGTGTTTGCGTGTGTGTATTTGCGTGTGTGTGTGTGTGGGGGGGGGTGTATGTGTGTGTGTAGGTGTGTGTGTGTTTGCGTGTGTGTGTGTATGCGTGTGTGTGTGTGTGTGTTTGGGTGTGTGTGTTTGTGAGTGTGTGTGTGAGTGTGTGTGTGCGTGTGCGTGTGCGTGCGTGTGCGTGTGCATATGCGTGCGTTCGTGAGTGTGTGTGTGTGTGTGTGTGTGTGTGTGTGTGTGTGTGTGTGTGTGTGTGTGTGTGTGTGTGTGTGTGTGTGTTATTCAAACATATAGACGGATTTTCTCTTTCGTTGCTAACAATATTTCTGTATATAACACTGCACTGGTCAACAGACAGTCCTTCTTATGTAAATAATTTG
This sequence comes from Littorina saxatilis, assembly GCF_037325665.1. NCBI lineage: Eukaryota > Metazoa > Mollusca > Gastropoda > Littorinimorpha > Littorinidae > Littorina > Littorina saxatilis. The sequence continues at coordinate 31,487,204 of NC_090250.1, read as the reverse complement.
GCTCGCTATCTCACATCTGCAAAGCTTTTTGCTTAGGATCAGATTATCTCTCCGCCCATAGGCACATGTCAAACTCTGGATGTAAACAGATATGTGCCTTTGTCTCCAAGGCGACATTTGCTTTTGTTTGTTTGTTTGTTTGTTTGTTTGTTTGATTGTTTTGTTTGTTTGTTTGTTTGTATGTTTGTTTGTTTGTTTGTTTGTTTGTTTGTTTGCTTGTTTGTTTGTGTGTGTATATTTGTTTGTTTGTATGTGTGTGTGTGTGTGTGTGTGTATTTGTTTGTGTGTTTATTTGTTTGCTTGTTTGTTGGTTAGTTGGTTGGTTGGTTGGTTCGTTGGTTGGTTGGTTGGTTGGTTGGTTTGTCTGTTGTTGTTTTTTGTGGGGTTTTTTTGTCCTTGTTTGTCTTGGTCTGCCTTGCTTCGGTTTGTTCAGTTGTGATAACTATATCTGCGATTCTGCAATCAATGAATCAAAACTCATAAGATGCTATCCCTTCCTCTCAATATGAATTAGCTTATCATATCGTTCTGATACGTAAAATAAAAATGACAATAATCGGTCTGCGACATAGTAAGTACAGCAAATCTGCATCGAAGAATAAACCGTGTAAAAGATGTGCTTTAACCCAGAGTATAAAACTTCCCTTTGGACTTTTCACCTTGTTGTCTCCAAAACACAAGAAATCAGCATGGCCATGTCCATGAGAGTTGTTTGCTTCAACAATTTAAACAAAATGGCATTAAGACAATCCTGTGAGGTAGAAAACTACCTATGTAGGCCCTATGTGAGAAATTCTCATCAGCAGTGACCTAGACCATTCGAAGATTCCAGACCTTTACAAAATGTCTGTTTCTTGGAACTTGACGGAAACACTGATCACTTTCTCCAACTGATCGCAAGGCTTGATAAGTGTACATCGGACCCTTATTTCGCTTGGCTGCGTTCTGATGAAGAGGTCGCCCGCTCGTTGTGTGCTGATCGCTCACAGTTAATGATTTCGCAGTGTTTGGGGCCACACTTCGGTCTGAGAACCTCTCCCGGTTGCATCTCAAACGGGTTAGGGGAAAGACTGATGAGGGGAAGGGAAGCGGACAGAGGGTGAATAAGAACGGAGAGAGAGAGAGGGAGAGAGAAACAGAGAGAGAAAGAGGGAAATAGACAGAGAGAGACAAGGACAGACATAGACAGACAGACAGACAGATAGACGGACAGACAGACAGACAGATGAAAACAAACAGACACACAGACAGACAGAGACTGGAACAGAGACACAGGGACAAACAGAGACCGAGTGCAGCAAGAAGAGACAGCGAAAGAGGGACAGAGTAATACATATTCAGAGAAGAGAGGCAGGGATTGACAGAAAGGCAATAGGACGGAGACACACAGGGACGGAGATGAACAGACACACAGACAATCAGACTTACAGTTCAATACCATCTAGGATGAGACAGACAGACAGACAGACAGTCAGACAGACAGACAGACAGGCAGAAAGGCAGACAGAGCTCTGATCTAAAAAAAAACGAGCGAACAATGTTCAAAGAATTTATTTGTGCGTGGTTTATCTTACCCCTAAGCCATCGTGAACCCGTGTGATCCAGTTTCTCTGTTCCACAATGTAGTCGGCAGTTAGTAATTAGAATGCGACTCGATGTGAGCTTATCTGCAATAGCACGTTTTTATGCACGAAACAAACGGCTGTGGTTCACAAGAACTCTAGCGATGGCTTTTGACTGTTGAGAGGACCTGGCGATATGCATAAACCGTCGTCTGCTACGACCCTTGCGTGACCCTGCTTCCGGGCTTTTCTTTTTTTAAACGTTCACAACTTCGAATTGTACTGATCTTGTCTTAATAAAAAAAGAATTCTTTTATGGTTAAAGAATGTTTGTGTAACAAACTGTCAATTTATTATTTATATTTTAAAAGTTAGGTCTAGCGCAAAAACGCACCACGGTCCAAAAACATTCTTCGGTCCACGGCTATCGCCAGTTTAGAATGAGACCCGAAGGGAAGTAACTCATTTATGACCTGAGTTCAGGATGGGTCCAAAAAGTGTCCGAGACAATCTGCAAAATTAAATCTTTAAAAATTGCTCGCTCTTTACGTAGGGCACCTAGGATGTTCCCGTTTGGTGAGCGTTCAAATGGAAGGGTGTTTGTACTGTGTGTAAAAGCCTGACAGTATCTGTGATGGTTTACGGGAGGCTTACTGTGCCTTTAAAGACCTTGCCGTACGGAAAACTCTTTGATCGGAGACAGAGGAATACAGCAAGAGAAAAACAAAACTGGAAGGATTGGGGACAAGGGAGGCAAGGAGAGACGGATACGGGGTGAGGATGGGGTTGGTGAGGGGGGGGGGGGTGCGTAAGGAGCGGACACGAGACGGAACATAAATACGACAAAGGTTTAGATTGGGTCTCGGGAGGACTTGAGTTTTCATTAGCAACTCTGAGAACCTCCTCGTAAACTGCTATCAGAGGAGCTCTCGACAATTCCGCTGCTGTGGAGAGTGCAAATCAGCGCGGAATAAAAAATAAAACGCTTCAAACAGTGAGTCATCAAACAATGATGGCTAAGAAGGGATTTAGCAGTACTGGGAGAAGGGTTGGGGTATGGGGGAGGGAGGTGTATCGAGGAGGCGTGATGATGGGGGTTGGAGAGTGTGGTTATGGGATGAATTGGGTACGATAGTGTGTGTGTATGTGTGTGTGTGTGTGTGTGTGTGTGTGTGTGTGTGTGAGTGTGTGTGTGTGTGTGTTTGCCTGTGTGTGTGGGGTGTGTGTGTTTGTCTGTGTATATATATGTGTGTGTGTTTGTGTGTGTGTGCCTGAGTGTGTGGGTGTGTGTGTGTGTGTCTGTGTATGTGTGTGTGTGTGTGTGTGTGAGTGTGTGTGTGTGTCTGTCTGTCTGTCTGTCTGTCTGTCTTTTTGTGTTACCTGCGTATCGGGCTCAAAATAGTTTGAGCGTGGGACTACTTATAACAAAAAAGTGACTAAACAATGTCAACAGACCAGTACAAGTGGATCACAAATAAAAGCGTCAGCATGTGTGTGTTTTTTCTCAGAATTGTTCTCAAAGGTCTGTATCACTGGGATGGTGAAAATAAAAGAACGAACATAAAATCAGTGAAGTTAACTGAATAAACAAAAAGCTGCGGAAAGAAAAGAATAATCACACAGTTCTAATTATCACGACCGTGTTTCTTTGGAGCACATAAAACACCCTTAGACCTACGTCATTGGGTATTTTAACTTGTGTTTTGAAATGATTAATAAAAGAACACATTTCTGTTTTTGGTCAAACTAGGCTCGTGTGCATTCAAATTTCAAAAGCCATCGCTGCCAGAACAGTATTTGTTAATGCTTTCGATGGGGATATTCAGTGATCCATGTTGTCCCTAGTTACAAATAATGCGCCTTGTGTATAATGTCAACATATGTAAGGAGAAAAGCAATGAACCATCATTTCATAGCTTCTTTTTGGAGACGGTTGCAAAGAAGTGTATGTGCTCGGGAGAATAACCCATAACATTATAAGTGAGGAGAAAAGCAATGAACCATCATTTTTTAACTTCTTTTTGGAGACTGTTGCAAAGAAATGTACGTGCCTCATGTATTATGAAAGTTTTCCGACTTGTTTTCGTCAAGAGGTGTCCTTTCATGGTTGAAACAATTGTTCTTTCGATCATTGACGTGTGTGCAATGATAGCGACAACCATCGGCATTGTTGTGTTTTACATAATTCATCGCCGGATTTGAGCGCTTCTTCAGCAGGGGCAGACGAACCCCCAAAGCAAAGTTTAGAAAACGAAATTAAAGGAGGCTTGACAAACTGGAGACACTATTTGCGGAACTCACGTCCACTAGATTTGCAAAGACGCAATAGTCGTCTTGACAACGGATTGAAAAGCAAAACAAATATTTTAAAAGAATAGCATCAGGATAGAAAAGAACAAAAGACACACAAGTTTAAAGCTGATACCAGCTAAGTCCAAAAATAATGTAGTGACAGCACACACAAAAAGCTAATGAGCCAGAAATAAAACAAAGGAAATGAAAAAAAACAAAAAATAATAAAATGGCCTCGCTATTAACAAAACAAATACGCAGAATTATTTCAGAATACATCCCAAAATCGCCCACTCAATTCATCAAATGTCCGCATAAAAGAAAGGAGGGAAATGTAATATCACCCACCTTGAAAATATTACAATTAAATCTGGCAGCAATAGTGTTTTTTTGGGACAACATTACATTACAAAATAATGTAGGGATCGTATTTGCACAGAGTGGTTGTGTGTGCATGTGTCTGTGAGTGTATGTGTGTGTTTGTGTGTGTGCGTGCGTGCGTGCGTGTGTGTGTGTGTGTATGTGTGTGTGTGTATGTGTGTGTGTG
>NC_090250.1:31478888-31481388 GCF_037325665.1 Littorina saxatilis | reverse complement strand
GTTTTCAGCTTAATAATCAAGATAAGTCTTCCTTAAAGAGAGAGAGAGAGAGAGGGGGAGAGAGAGAGAGAGAGAGAGAGAGAGAGAGAGAGAGAGAGAGAGAGAGAGAGAGAGAGAGAGAGAGAGGATAACAAAAACAGACAGCCAGACTGTCATTGCGTGCTGTGCGTGAGTATTTGTGCTTTAGTGTGTTAGAGAGCTTTTCTCATGCACTGAACGAACTCAGAGCTATTTTCAGAATCAGAGAATCAAGGCTCGCAGAAATCTGTACGACCAATCAAACTATACCGCTCCAGACAAATGATTCACAATTACCCCACACACAAATAACCTTCCCAGCTTTCCGTAAACAACATGGCCGCCGATGCTGTTCTGGAGCAAAAACACATTATCTTCCGTTTTCACACCTATCTGTCTCAATCATTGTCTCGCTCGCTATTGTTTTGTGCGCTCCATTGCTCAATAAGTAGACGTCGGTGAAAGATAAGTATCTGCGTGTTTGGAAAGGACCAGGAAGAGAGAAAAGCTCAAGCTTTCCGCGAGACATTTCCAGAAGAACCGTGTGCAGTATGGATCTTTGCATCACGGTTCGATGGTGTCTGTAGGAAATGACATAGTCGGAGCGTAATTCGGCGTTACGTCTGTTACCTCTGTCACGGCTCTGCCGATACTGATTGCTTTTGCACAAGCGCGTATAGTGCAAACGAAGGTCGATTGGGGTATGCGTTAGACTCCATGCATGTCTTTCTACTTGGCTGTTTCTGTGTAAACGTGAACCTTAGAATACCTCACGTTTAGGAATTGTTTCCGAAAGTAAACTGAGTCTTATTGACAGAAGAGTCATACAATGAGGATGTTAGTCTTTTTCTTGACGGTTTAATGGTACTACACACAAGGACATCTTCGAACTAGTGTAACTCTGAGAGTTTAACGTCCACCCCTCAGTCTTAGAATTTAAGCGATAGAAATATATATGGCCATTGACATTTTCGGGAAAGACTTGTTCATGAACATGACTGTGTGTTGAATTCATACGATGTAGCTTGCGAATGCAGGTTTGAATAACAGTGTATTGATATTGACACCTTTGTTGATCAATTTTAGATGCATGATGTATGTGTGTGTGTGTGTGTGTGTGTGTGTGTGTGTGTGTGTGTGTGTGTGTGTGTGTGTGTTCGAGTGTGCGTGTGTGTGTGTGTGTGTTCGAGTGTGTGTGTGTGTGTGTGTGTGTGTGTGTGTGTGTGTGTGTGTGTGTGTGTGTGTGTGTGTGTGTGTGTGTGTGCGTGCGTGCGTGTGTGATGAGTGTGTTTGCGTGCGTGTGTGTGTATGTGTGTGTAGGGGTGGGTGGGGTGGGGTTTTGAGGGGGTTATGTTTGTAAAAGTTAACCATGTTGTGCTTCACTTTCGTTTTGGGTCCGTTTCTCTTGTCGCTGTTTAACTGTTTTTATCGACATAAATTAAGCACCTTCGCATCGTGCAGCGTTCTTATGTGCATACTTTACATTTTCCTTTGGCGCTATTAAGCCGTCCGTGTGTGCGTATGCTCTCCTTAGGGACCCGAATTTAAGGGACATATCAGACGTGCTTCTGCACGAAAGGTCAAGAGAAACTTTCGCTTTTCTTTTGATCGGCTTTTCTTGTTTCTTTTTATTTGGTATTTTATGATGTCAATGTGTATCTTTCTTTCTTTGAACTTGGGAATACAATCATTTTAGACAAAAATAGAACCCGAACATTAAAAAACAAAAACAATTTATGTCAGTTGGAAAAAAAGAACAATCAATACATTCATAAATTTATGGTGATGTAAAAAATCAGCAAACACGAGCAAAAGACAAAAGGTTATCTGTCTCAGGCAGACTCCGACAGGGAGAGTTAGTACACAGCAATTCCTGTTGCTTTTTTCCATGGATGTCTCCGACAGACTCGGACAGGGAGAGTTAATACACAGCAATTCCTGTTGCCTTTTTCCATGGATGTCTCCGACAGACTCTGACAGGGAGAGTTAATACACAGCAATTCCTGTTGCTTTTTTCCATGGATGTCTCCGACAGACTCCGACAGGGAGAGTTAATACAGAGCAATTCCTTTTGCTTTTTTCCATGGATGTCTCCCGGACAGACTCTGACAGGGAGAGTTAATACACAGCAATTCCTGTTGCTTTTTTCCATGGATGTCTCCGACAGACTCTGACAGGGAGAGTTAGTACACAGCAATTCCTGTTGCTTTTTTCCATGGATGTCTCCGACAGACTCGGACAGGGAGAGTTAATACACAGCAATTCCTGTTGCCTTTTTCCATGGATGTCTCCGACAGACTCTGACAGGGAGAGTTAATACACAGCAATTCCTGTTGCTTTTTTCCATGGATGTCTCCGACAGACTCTGACAGGGAGAGTTAATACACAGCAATTCCTGTTGCTTTTTTCCATGGATGTCTCCGACAGACTCCGACAGGGAGAGTTAATACAGAGCAATTCCTGTTGCTTTTTTCCCGATCGA
>NC_090250.1:31441388-31473888 GCF_037325665.1 Littorina saxatilis | reverse complement strand
TTTTCAGTCCCTTGGGTGGTCTCTTTAGACAGGTGGTCTCTTTAGACAGGTTTGACTGTACCACCACCTGTAGCGTGGACCCCACTCCCCCTCCTCAATATAAGACATAAACAATGATCTGAGAACATAAGTGTTAGAAAAGAGGAAGTCTCAGCAATGCCAATGGAAGTAAATGAACATAGGTTATGAAGAGAAAATCTGGAAAAAAACTTCATTTATAGGGGAGGGCGGATGGTGTGTCTTAAATTGAGGTGGGGTGGGGGGGTGTCTTAAAATGAATAGGGTTGAATTAGGAAAAACACACAGTAAACACCAAGTTCCAAAGACTTTCGGGCCACGCCCTTCTTCAGTGAAATGAATGTAAGCAAACAATGACGTAAAATTCTTGATTAAAAAAGAAAAAAAAATCGTCATGTAAAACGTCACTGCCAAACGTCATAAGTTTCGCTCGCTCTCTCTCTCTCTCTCTCTCTCTCTCTCTCTCTCTCTCTCTCTCTCTCTCTCTCTTTCTCTATCTCTATATCTCTCTCTCTATATATATATCTCTCTATCTATCTCTCTCTCTCTCTCTCTATCTCTCTCTATCTAACTCTTTCTCTCTCTCACACACACACACACACACACACACACACACACACACACACACACACACACACACACACACACACACACACCGAAACACATGCAGGAAACAAACTGCATTTTCAGCGATCCCTTATGCACTTCCAAAAAAGGAAAGGTGGACGTCGGACATATAAAGGCACAGGCAAGCCCAAAGCGATACAAACCGCGCAACACCTATCCTGAGTAGGCTTATACATTTCAGTCAAACACATTCAGGCCCTCAGGATAGTTGGTACGCAACTTATACCGCCAGAATAAATAAATAAATAAAATAACTAGGGGTGAGGGGTGTTCCACTGTTTACCACATGCCCTAGGAACCTCTTACGGTGTTGAACGTGCTCGTGGTACTCGTATTTTGACCAGAGCTATTGCCAGAGACAAATGGCGAGAAGCTGGGTAATTTGAATCACAGGCTGGCCAGACACGTCCAGCCAGACAGATTCCCGGCATCACCGACTTACAGGGTTGATCGAATACAGGCAAGAGGGGAAGGAAATACTCCTTTTGTATTGATGTTTGCTGTTCTGGAGAAGTTTACCTTAATCTTTGCAGGTGTTACTGCCCAGATGAGAGAGAGAGAGAGAGAGAGAGAGAGAGAGAGAGAGAGAGAGAGAGAGAGAGAGAGAGAGAGAGAGAGAGAGAGAGAGAGAGAGAAAGAGGAAGAGAATAAAAAAAAACAATCAAAAACAAGCAAACAAACAAGCAAACACACAAACAAACAAACAGACAAACAAACAAACAAACAAGCAAACACACACACACAAAAGCCAAGCAAACAAACAAACAAACAAGCAAACAAACAAACAAACAAACAAGCAAACAAACAAACACATAAGCCCACACAACAGCTGGACACGAACAAAGCGACAGACGGACAAACAGACAGATAGCCGCTGGCAGCTACCGGACGCGAAGAGCCACGCTGACACGATAATCTTTCTTTCTTTCTTTCTTTATTTGGTGTTTAACGTCGTTTTCAACCATTCAAGGTTATATCGCGACGGGGAAAGTGGGGAGATGGGATAGGGGAAAGGGGGGAGATGGGATAGAGCCACTTGTTAATTGTTTCTTGTTCACAAAAGCACTAATCAAAAAATTGATCCAGGGGCTTGCAACGTAGTACAATATATGACCTTACTGGGAGAATGCAAGTTTCCAGTACAAAGGACTTAACATTTCTTACATACTGCTTGAATAAAATCTGTACAAACATTGACTATATTCTATACAAGAAACACTTAACAAGGGTAAAAGGAGAAACAGAACCGTTAGTCGCCTCTTACGACATGCTGGGTAGCATCGGGTAAATTCTTTCTCGTCCCAACCAATATGGGACTCCCCCTAACCCGCGGGGGGTACACGATAATCAAGACAACAGCACGACACACTCTTACATAGCCAAGCCAGTGATCGCACCATCGAGTCCTATGGCAATTAGCATGCAGGTATGATGATAAAACACGAAATGCTAGTTGAAATTGTGTCATCACGTCAGTTGCAACAACCAGAGTTTTTAAACCCTTCCAACCTAGCAGTCGACCTTTTCGGGAGATTGCTTCAATGTAAATGCATTTTGTTGTTCATGGTGGTTGTAGCATAATTTGCATGTCACAGTGACTTTTTTTATCGGGAGCAAATTGCCAAACAAATTCGTCTTCTTGTGCCAGCTGTCATAATGTTTATGAAGTAATTACGCTCACGATAATAATTTACAAAAGTTGTCGTGTGAATGTTACGGTAGCTATACAGCCTGAAACGAGTGAACCGCGGTTTTTTGTGTTGAGGGTGTAGGATGTACGCTTTTTTAACTCTGAACTTTTCTATTCCCCGTACTGACTTTGAACTTCTCTATCCTTCATTTCACTCTATTATATCCATTATCTGTGCCTATACCGTCTCCTGTCCTCAATTTAGCTCCTCTTTCACGCCTCTGGCGACGGTCTAAAATCCTCACATTTTCTTTTCTCTTTTCCCTTTATTTTTGAATTCTCTAGTCTCGTCTTCTACCCCTGTCCTTGGGTCCTTTCTGAGAAGAAAGCTAGCGGCGAGTGCCCCACTAACTCAATCACTAACGCTCCTTACCGCTATAAATCCGGTTCATTGTGACTGTGAATGGCGTCATTTCTGGCTTCAGCCATCTTGACCCCATAGTGCCGGAAATGACGTCATTATCCTTCTACCAAGATGGAGGCCATGGACGCCGAAATGGAAATTAGGCAGGTTCCTGCGACTAATGGACAAGACGAAACGCGTCAAGGAGCGAACAAAAGACCTCGGCGAAGGCTTTTTTTCAAGAATGTTTTGGAGGAAACTGACTAAATTAAATTATACACACGCATTCCCAATATAACGTTGCGAGTTTAAAACTTTAAAGTCTGGATTCTTTCTCTGTTTGTATGTCTTTTACTCTTGCTCTGTCTGTATTTCTCTCTCTCTTGGGTCTTTTTCTCTCTCTCTCTCTCTCTCTTACACCCTCTCTCTCTCTCTGATCCACACCCCTCTGTCTTCCTTCTCTCTCTCTCTCTCTCTCTCTCTCTCTCTCTCTCTCTCTCTCTCTCTCTCTCTCTCTCTCTCTCTCTCTCTTTGTTAATCCTGGCAAAGCCTCTGTTTGTGTAAGAGGCTTTGTTATCATGGCTTAGCTTCCTTTTATCCTTTGATGCCTTTTTTTTGTAATGTTCTTTTTTTCTCCCAAAAAAAGGGTAAGGGTGATGTTTTCGCATCTTAACGCAGAATGTTCACCTCATTAAGATCATTACTGGCTGACAGAGGTCCAAGGTACATCTATGAACATCTAACGTCGTCGAAATCGTATAGGCCTGTTCGCAAGCTAGAACATGTCCAGCTCTTAGGCATTGAAGGAATATTGTTTTTCTATCAAGCCGAATTTTACATTGTAACAGATTCTGTGATTGGTCAGATTACCGGTGTTCAGTTCTGAAGGTCACCTGAAATCTGATCACTGAACTCCTGCTGGCGAGGCGCATTGATACACGCTCAACTAGTTCACTGTAAGCCGCTGGGGTCATTTACAAGTAGTAAAGACAGAAAGGCCACAAAACACCGAGACGATATTTCATACGATTTACATGACGTAAATAGAGAATACTACATGGCTTGCTGTGTCGTACCAGATTTACACGAGTTGTTTTTTTAAATATTGAACTGCGAGCGAAAGCGAGCTGTTCACTATTTGAAAAAGCAACGAGTGTAAATCTGGTACGGAACAGCAAGTCATACATGTAGTATTCTGTTTATCCTACATACTGTACTTACGTGTATTTTACTGAAAATGTCCTGCATTCGAGGCAGCTAAATTGAAGACGCTTGTTTTAGAACCTCGATCTCTTCCAAAGCCTCGTGCAATCTATTACGTCAAAGCAAAGAAACGTCACTCTGAAAGTGTGGCGTGACGTGTTAGTTCTAAAGATTCATCGAGGGTAATTAGCGAGCGCAATTTGTGTTTCTATAATGACGTTTGTCTCGGTGACTTTGGCATCATAAGCAGTGGAAAAACAGGTCCCTGCCAGACTTGCTTGACATGACCTCATTTACATGATATACACACGTGTGATTTGAACGATTATTATCTCACGGGTGTCTCTCTCACGTATGTAGGATAAATTGATGTATCCTACTATACGTTAGAGCGACCACCCATGTCATAACAAAACCATACACTCACACGTTGGTATTGCATGTAAATGAGGTCGCGTCAAACTACTCTGGCAGGGACCTAATTTTCCACTGCTCACCGAGACAAACGTCATTCAGGCAACTCTTTTCCGATGACTGTTTTCCCTGGAAGAAATCTGAGAACGTACACGTCACGCTATACTTCCAAGAGTGGCCTCTTTTTGCTTTGACATCAAAGTTTCCACAAGGCTTTGGAAGAGATCAAGGTTTCGTAAGACGCGTCCTCTATTTGGGCGCTTCGACTGTGTTTTGAGCAAAAGACACGCAGTAGAGTATGTAGGAAAAACAGAATACTATATGTGGCTTGCTGTCTCATATTATCAGATTTACACTCGTTGCTTTTTCAAATGTTATAAAACCAACTTCTGTAAATCTGATACGACACAGTTAGCCATGTAGTATTCGTTATGTATGAATTTGTCTGGTCAACGTGAGTCAATTCTAAACACGGCTTTTGAGAGGAGAGACAATGTTTGATTTTCATTGATCACGAAAAAAATAAGAAAAAAGATGCAAAAGAATTAAGCGAGAGCAGAGTGATAGGATGGTAATGCGAAAACACGTTTTCTTAAGACTAGACCTTTGCAGGTTATTAAACTGAACGGAAATTGTGAACAGAACAAAATCGTTTTGGCCGTGTTGCATTCCAATGAAAGCAGATTCTAGATCGAAGGCGCTTCTTTTCTTCGGGTTTCAATGAGGCTTTGGACGGGCGTCAATCGACAATGAAAACTTCGAATGTGTAGGTGTCCGCCTGTGCACGTGCTAATTTTGCATAGTGGGTCACTTCGCAGGGATATTGCCCGCTTGTATATGTGTTAATTTTGCATAGTAGGTCACTTCGCAGGGATATTGCCCGCTTGTATATGTGACAATTTTGCATAGCAGGTCACTTCGTAGAGATATTGCCCGCTTGTATATGTGACAATTTTGCATAGCAGGTCACTTCGTAGAGATATTGCCCGCTTGTATATGTGATAATTTTGCGTAGCAGGTAACTCCACAGGGATACCGTCCTCCTGCAGATGTCATCTCCGCAATAGGTGTGAGCTAGAATAAAACAAACTATTTTAACTCTTATAGTGCATGACGCAAATACGCTTTGCTGAGGCATACGAAACAAGTCATAAACATAGACGTAAAAGTTGCCACGTTATCAGAACTAAATTGCTGTTGATACGTTGTCTCAGTTTTACGGCAGCATGTATTTTTGCGTGAGGTACGTGTTGAAACATTAACACTTGGACACATCTCACGCCGTATAAACGGTTGCGTCGACTGAAAGCCGCGGGATCGGTTGCATCGACTAAAAGCCGCGGGATCAGGACACGCGAGGTGAGTTTTTCCACAAAATTACAAATCTCTTCTCTTAATTAGTAGATTATCATATAACTTTTGTTTACACTTTGAACTTAGGTATTGTAGCATCACATCATCGATTTTTTTCATTGATTGCATTTACGTGTGAATGTTGAACTGTGATTATTTACACTTTTTCAAGCGCATTTTTGTAAATTTTGACTTTCAACCTTCACCACCAAAAATCAAGCTTTCGGACAAAGCTACAGACAATTAAGATGTAATCAATGATTATTTATTGACCATTGGGTTAAAATTTATTAGTTAATGTTACATGGTTACTTCATATTTTACGGATATGTGAAGACACCAAACAGTTTGACGGTTGCACACCATGGAAGAGCATGGTTGAACGTTGCGACAATATTTGATTGCCAGCGGTTGTGCACCATGGGACATTGTCCTTCTAAATTTGCCAGTAATATCAAGTTATATAAGGTGAATGTCTCAGCTCTTGTTTTGTTATGTTTGTATTGCCCCCCACCACCTTTAATGCCGATGTTTTGTGCTTTTTTACGATCCCATAACTCCAAATTTTGCTTCTCTGCAACCCCCAACCCCCACGGTAGCGGGCTACCACCCCCCCACCGATCCCGGCAGACGAAGCATCATTCACATCGATTGATTCATCACTGTCCGAATTTGATGCTGGTTCGTCCGTTTTGTTCTCGTCCGCTTTGCATTCGTCGGCTTTGCATTCTATTGTGATAGTTTCATTCTTATGGCCAACAATGTGGTATCCCTCTGCTACTGTCTTTGGAATTACTTCGAAGTCTTTTGAACAATATCTGAATACCCCGGCTTTATCGTCAAGCCGAAAAATGCGAAGCTTCACATTTTCAGTGGGGTGTAATGATAAAGCATGATCGATGGTGGTGATGAATTCTTCACATTTTTCGGAACAATACCAGCACATGAAGCGGGGCTGATTCGCATCCATGGTTTATGCACTGGACAGGTGATTTCAGGGGCCGGACTCCATCTGCCATAGAAAATTAGAAATATAAGAGTGCGAGTACCATCCTAAAAAAAGTGCGTGTCTCCATGAAACTATTGGGACTGTACACTATCCGGGTCAAACCATCTGAACAGTGGCCGGCAAAAGTATTGCACCACATGTATAGAAAGAAAGGTCTAACAATTTAGACACTTTTCAAACGGTCTTTTTAATACAATCAAGTATACTACACTCATGAATTTTTAACATAGTAAAGACGAAAGTCCCTTCTTTCTTGTGATATCAAATCTGTTAGCAAATGAAGAGTTCTTACAAATCTAATTAGGACCGTTAAAATGTGAGGTAATTTCCCGATTCGTTCAAAGCAATTTTAGTCATTTCCGCGTTCTTCCCATTTGGTGCGATACTTTTGCTGGCCACTGTACACCATAACATGGCATGATGTTTGATGTACAATATTCAGAAGCGATTTTGCAGCCTTAAAGTAACTTTCAATTACTTCCACGGCGCACAACCGATGACTACCGTGGCGCACAACCGGTCTGTACAAGGATTTTCCGTGGTGTGCAACCGTCAAACTGTTTAGTGTGCTTGCATATCCGTAAAATATGAAGTAACTATGTAACATTAGCTTATAAAATTTAACCCAATGGTCAATAAATAATCATTGATTACATTTTAATTGTCTGTAGCTTTGTCCGAAAGCTTGATTTTTAGTGGTGAAGGTTGAAAGTCAAAATTTACAAAAATGCGCTTGAAAAAGTGTAAATAATCACAGTTCAACATTCCCACGTAAATGCAATCAATGAAAAAAATCGATGATGTGATGCTACAACACCTACGTTCAAAGTGTAAACAAAAGTTATGTGATAATCTACTCATTAAGAGAAGAGATATATAATTTTGTGGAGAAACTCACCTCGTGTCCTGATCCCGCGGCTTTTTGTTGATACAACCGATCCCGCGGCTTTCAGTCGACGCAACCGTTTATACGGCGTGCATCTTAGCAGCTGCAACAAACACACAACATCAAGGCCACGCTGACATGGCACTGATACGACGTTTGCTTGTTTGTATTTATCAACTTTTTCCTCTTTCTTCGACTTCAGAAATGATCTAGAAGTAGATTGCAACGGAACTGCAGAGTGTCTTTTGGTGTTCAAGATAATAATAATAATAATAATAATAATAATAATAATAATAATAATAATAATAATAATAATAATAATAATAATAATGATAATACGAGAATGTATAACGCGCACCATATCTCATCACAAGGCGACTCAAGGCAATAACAACATCAAAAACACAAAAAAGTCGTGTCAGGAAAACTCATCATCTTTGACTTTGAGCTGGCAATTTTCAGTTAAGTTTTCTGTGGCATACAAAGAATATAAGCATGGCAGGTAAACAACAACTGCGCAGCATTGAATTTCCAGGGTAAACACACCTATTCAAGGGTTCCCTAGTGCTTTCTTTACGGGCTTACGTCTGCAGAGGAATTAGTACTAGCTGTGCCTTCGTAATTAAAACAATCTATTTACTTTTTTTTCGAGCGGGAGGGCTTGGGGGTATGGAAGACTTCAACCCATTAATAACCTCTCTCTGTTTCATATATACGCACGTCTACACACACACACACACACACACACACACACACGCACGCACGCACGCCCCAACACACGCACGCACGCACGCACGCACGCACGCACGCAACCTCACGCCCCCCCCACACAGCAATATATATATATATCCACACACACACACACACACACACAGACACACAGACAGACGTCGTCGTCGTCGTCGTCGTCATCATCGTCCTCCTCCTCCTCCTCCTCCTCCTCCACCTCCTCCTCCTCCTCCTCCTCCTCCTCCTCCTCATCATCATCATCATCGTCATCATCATCATCATCGTCATCATCATCATCATCTTCATCATCATCATCATCATCGTCGTCGTCGTGGTCCTCGTCGTCATCATTGTCGTCATCATCACCATTTCTGTTATTGCTTTGAATTGTAGAGCTACTATACTTCCAACACTATCACGAGTGCAATCAGTTCAACTCTTAATACAACACCAAAAAGCTTTTTGCAAAGTGCTTGATTCTTGATTCACGTGTGCTGATGACAGGCCAGAACTTTTCATTTTTATCCCCATCTCATTTATTCTCCTCAAACGGATCAGGTGTGTCACCGAAGAACGATGTTTTATTTGTATGCATCACTTTTTTCCTGAACGTTAACAACAGAATAGCGCTTCTAGGCCACACCTGTTGCCCTCAGGTGACAAGAATAGAATTAATTGTATTGTCACATGGATGTGTACACGTGTGCACCGCACGAAGGAAGGGAGATAAACGCGCAAAACACTGGAGAAGAGTAAAAATAGTATAACGGGAATATGGATTGAGCGTTGTCGACAGTGACCTTCTAAAAATAGAAACGGGAATATGGATTGACGCCACACGAAGGAAGGGAGATAAACGCTGAAAACACTGGAGAAGATAAGGAAGAGTTACTGGGAATGGATCCAGAGAAAAACCAAAATCGGTTCAGCGCCGCGCGCTGAGAGCACGTGTTGAAATATCTCATCGACCAGGTTGTGTCCGGGGTGTACTTGAATATGGCCACCAAATTTGAAAGAGATCCATCGAGAACTTTGGCCGTGCATCCCGGACACACACACACACACCACACACACACACACACACACACACACACACACACACACACACACACACACACACACACACACAAGTCGTATATATATATATAGATATAGACGAAGGGTTCGTGTTTTAATGCGTTTTTCTATTGTGGTAAGTAGAATCTGAAACGCAGCTAAGTAGACAATTTGTTTACCTCCAAATCTCTTTGTAGGCAACATTCATGTGAAGAGACCCCGCTTCAGACGCCTTCGCCTTAGACGGTTATTTTCGCTTATGTTGTGAAGAACTTTTTTCACAAAAATAATGTTCTATCCTTCAAGCACCTTACACTCAAGGAGACCTCTAGAAAGTTATCGAAGAACTAATCTGGAGCCGTAATGTTTTGCTCTTACTCCAAAGAACTTTTTTGAACGAAGCTTCTTTGACAGAGTCCGGAAACAATTATCTATTATTTTTTTTTAATTATTCAGCTTGTTTGAAGGTGTGAGTTCTTTGACATTTTAAATGAGAGAAACTTTGTGTTTTTTAAAATGGAATCTAGTTCAGAAGGCTTATTTGTTTCATTCTTAATTTGTTGTTCTTTGTTTTCATTCTCTCTTTCTTTCTTTTTTTTCGTTCTTTCTTTCTTTCTTTTCTTTTGTGTTCGTTCTTTCTTTCTTTCTTTCGTTCTTTATTTCGTTCTTTCTTTCGTTCTTTCTTTCTCAATGTCTTTCCTTCGTCCTTTCTTTCTTAATTTCTTTCTTTCTCTTTTTTCTTTATTCCTTTTTTTTTTATCCCTCCTTCTTTCTTCACTTCCATCGTCTTTCTTGTGTACCTTTTTTGGCTCACGTAAGTGTAGCCTATGCGATGATAAACTTTGTCTGTCTGTGCGTGCGTGCGTGCGTATGTATGTGTGTATGTCTGTGGTAGAAACTTTAACATTTCCGAGTCTATGGATTACGTCAGTCTCGGTCAAAAGTGTTCGACGTGTGTGATAGAAACTATTTGAAGACGTCACATTATGACGTAAGAGGGTTAGACGTCACGCAAAGGAATTACTGAAAGTCTCGGTCATTGTTATTGTGAGCGGGCCGAGACTTCTTGGCAGATCCAGGGTCTCGCTTTCTTGCATATATAGTTTCACCTATGCTTACTGTGTGTGTGTGTGTGTGTGTGTGTGTGTGTGTGTGTGTGTGTGTGTGTGTGTGTGTGTGTGTGTGTGTATGTGTGACGGAGTGATTGAGTTTGTGTTACTGTTTGTCGATTTCTTACGTGAGCCTTGAAGGCTTCGCCTCTTGTTTCTTTCGTTCTTTTTGAATCCTCTCGTGTTTCTGACAGTCCTATATTTTTCTATTCGGTTTCCCCACCTTTTCTCTTTGAATTTGTTCACCCCATCCCTCCAACCTTCTTTCCTACCACCCCCTTCCTCCAACCTTCTTCCCTACCACCCCATCCCTCCAACCTTCTTCCCTGCCACCCCATCCCTCCAACCTTCTTCCCTACCACCCCATCCCTCCAACCTTCTTCCCTACCACGCCATCCCTCCAACCTTCTTCCCTACCACCCCATCCCTCCAACCTTCTTTCCTACCACCCCCTTCCTCCAACCTTCTTCCCTACCACCCCATCCCTCCAACCTTCTTCCCTATCACCCCCTTCCTCCAACCTTCTTCCCTACCACCCCATCCCTCCAACCTTCTTCCCTGCCACCCCATCCCTCCAACCTTCTTCCCTACCACCCCATCCCTCCAACCTTCTTCCCCACCACCCCATCCCTCCAACCTTCGTCCCTACCACCCCCTCCCTCCAACCTTCTTCCCTACTACCCCATCCCTCCAACCTTCTTCCCTACCACCCCCTTCCTCCAACCTTCTTCCCTACCACCCCCTCCCTCCAACCTTCTTCCCTACCACCCCTTCCCTCCAACCTTCTTCCCTACCACCCCATCCCTCCAACCTTCTTCCCTACCACCCCATCCCTCCAACCTTCTTCCCTACCACCCCATCCCTCCAACCTTCTTCCCTACCACCCCCTCCCTCCAACCTTCTTCCCTACCACCCCATCCCTCCAACCTTCTTCCCTACCACCCCCTTCTTGGCTTCCCTTTTTGTGTCTCTGCACTGCTCCTTAACGGGTTTGTATCCGAAAAGAGAAAAACAATGTTGTTGCGGACATCTGTGTCAACTTGTTGAATTAATTCAGCAACATATATTTTGCTCCGGAAGCAAAATAAAAACAACAAGAAAGGCATGTTGTTTGAACGATGAATTATTGACGAAACAAAACTTTATGTTCACAGATATATCGACCCAGCTGTCTTTAAAGTGCACAGACAAACACTAATCGGACACAACTTATCTGACAAAATGTTCAGCCGCTTGCAGGGAAGACCCAAGCAAGGCAATATTTGTGACCCACCACCACGGAATGAGTCGCATGTCACCTTTGCATGATTTTCATATTTTTACATTTTCCTACAGGTTTTTTTATGCTCTATCCAGTGGTGAAAACCGTTTTAAAAAAAGAGCGAAAACTGTTTGAGTTATAAGCCTGTGATTAAGGTGACCCTCACACTGTTACCAGACACTCACCTGACTTTTGGAAACAAGTGTTATTGACTTGGCTTGACAATAAAAGTGTTTTCTGTGAAAAGTATGATTTTACACCAGTAATATTAAAGGACCAATGCATTTGGAACAATATGAATATTCAATTTAAACATAAATGCCTATTTTTTAAAGATTTTATAAAACATAATATCTCATTTGTAAAGGATGTTATGAATGAAAATGGTATTATTATTTCTTTTGAAGATTTATGTCAAAAAGTGGGTTATAAACCATCCAGACAGTTTGAATACAATGCATTATGCACAGCACTTAAATCCAGACGTACAGACACATTACCATATCAATATTTTACATTGCAGGATTTCATTGTTAACGGTGGTAATATAACAGCAAAGTTTATTAGAAAATGTTTAGTTGATCTTGATGTCCAGATTCCGAGTGCCTGTGATTTTTGGAAACGAAAACATAATGTAGATTTGGATAAGAGAAACTGGTTACTGGCCGTTAACAGCACAAAAGAAGAAAGATTACGTCTGCTGCACTGGAAACTATTACATAGAATATATCCAACCAATATTTTATTAAACAAAATGGGATTACGAACATCGAATAAGTGTGAAGTTTGTAATGAATTAGACACCCTTGAACATTTCTTTTTTAGTTGCCAAGAGGTGATGAAGGGTTGGAAAATATGTAAAGATTTTGTGTATAAGAAAATACATGTTGCCATCATTTTGAATGAAGAAAATGTATTTTTGGGTTATTTTAGGGAAAGTTTGAAAAGTGATTATATTTACTTTGTGAATTATTGTATTTTAATTACCAAAATGACCATTGGAAAATTTAGATATGGGAAAAAGTTAGATTTGGGTGTATTATTGGAAACTGAGCTGAACATTAGGAATAAATTTATGTTATGATTACTTTTATGTATTTATTTATTTAAACATATTAGTTTACTGATAAGGTTTATTGATATAAAAATGTACACATTTGACAGAGAAAAGAAAAGACCTATGAAGAAGGTTTGCTCCAAGCCACACAAAAAACAAAAAAAAATGATAAGGCAAAAAAATAATTGTAGTAGCAAACCTGCATGCAACTGAGGTTTTAAAAAAAAAAGAAAAAAAAAGCCTAGCGCAGAACCGCGCGAGGTGACATGCGACTCATTTCGCGGTGGAGGGTCACATTTGTTTTTGGATTTCTGCTCTGTAAGCAGCCAGGCAGTTGTTGACGTGTACTTGAGTGGACGACTGCTGTATACCATGTAAACAGCGTGGGCAGGTGTGTGGTGCTTTACATACTAGTTTACACGGGAACGCTGAGGTATCTGTCATGTGAATAGGACTGAGTTTGGCCATGAATGCAAAAAGTTCAGGTAATGAGCAGAAACCGGAAAATGAACCACACGCCTAATTTATTTATGGCACTTGTCTGGAATACGATTTGCGTTGTGCTTTGCATGTGAACGGTTTTGTGTATGTAGGTGTAAACGGAAGGTGAACCAGAAAGAATGATGGCTCATTTCTTGAGATAATTTGGCTTAAATCATCCGCAGAGAAAATATTATAGTTTACTTGTGGCATGACTCTCACAAAAACATTTATTGACAAAACAAAACGTTACGTTCACAGATATATCCAGCCAGCGGTCTTTTATGTTCACAGACATACACTAATTACCCCCCCCCCTACCCCCCTCTCCCGACCAAAAAAACCCAACAACAACATAACAAGCATAAACAAACAAAAACAAAATAAAACAACAAAAACAAAAACAACAAAACAACAACGACAACAACAAGAGGAGATGAACCTCAGTTGGCAGTTAATCGCAACATTCATCAGTGTCTAATGTGAGATTAATTTTCGCTTCGTGGAGAAATTGAACCAGGCTTATTCGTTGTCATGCTGCCATTGAAAGGATGAAGCTGTCAGCTTCCATTTTGTGGACATTGTCAGTTGAAGGTAAATCTCAAAGGCTATGGAATTCTTCAGCGCAATTTGGGTCTGAGCTTCCCACGGCCTATTATTCATTTAGAAAGTGAGAGAAAAACAACAACAACGATCTAAAGGGGATTACCCCCAAAAAGAGAACAAAGCAGGAGAAGGAGAAGAAAAGAAAAAGAATAAAGAAAGGAGGTGGAGGATGACGAGAAAGACAGAAAGACAGAAGGGTAGAAATAATAAATAAATGAATAAATCAATGAATAAGAAAGAGCGCGCGTTAATCTCCATTCTGACGTGGCAATCCCATCAGTTCGCGCAAAGCATTTCACAGAATCTCGAAATCGCACGCTATCCATCTCGCATGATCTCGCATCTGACGGGTTTAATATTCTTCCGCGCGAGAAGCTGAGGTATGACTGGCGGATTGACATGGGGGAGAGAATTGAGTCCGCCGAATTTCCAGGGGGCAATTCTTTATTTTTAGTTCCTGCGCACAATTAAACGTCAAAGCTCAGGGGCTCAATTGTTATCGCGCGCTCCGTTTGAAGTGAAAAGCCAGCGTCGTTGTGGCTTAGTGGTTAAGACACACAAAGCTATCGTGTTTTTAGCATGGCGATAGGGCTCGATATTTTGTACGAGAACACTGAAGTATTATGGTATTCTTCGACTCGGCGGATTAAACTTATTATCGTCAAAATATCAGGCCCTATTGCTACACACACGATAGTGTTATATTGATAGGCTGACCTAGATTTGGGGTCAGAAACTTGCCACATGTGAGTTTCTGCTTCGATGCGGTAGTTTTCTGACGATTGCAGACCATAGAAAACTGCACTCGTACTCAACACAACGTCTAATTTGAGCTTTTTTCGCCTGGGGGAAAAAGCTTAGAAAGAGGAAGAGCAAAAAGCAACATCTTGTTGTGAGGCTTGTTTCTCCATTTTTACTGACCACAAATAACCTTTTAAGCAAGTTAAACATGTAACCCCCCTGTGGGTGGGGGTGGGGTGAGACTTTCCAATCAGACTCCCACAATTCCCCTGCGTGTTTATCGGAATAGTCATATTATGTTTTGTTCCACCGACAAGATTGCGTGTATTTACAATAGTTCTTTACTGTCCCTCCAGACCTCTATTAAATTTACTTTAGCTGTCAGACACATCTCTGGTGATGTTACCAGTTCATTACGTACGTACTTTGGTTGCCTGGTTATTTTTTTATTTTTTTTATTGATAAACCAGTTACGCTTATCCTAAACATAATTCTCGCTTTTTCAGTTGTTTTTCTTTTGATTGTCAACGTATTATTTTCTGTCCGCGTCCACCACACGGAATGCTAAGCCGACGTACGTGTGAATGATTCGTTGTGATTATAACGTGTTAATACCGGTACCTCACCCTTCCTGTTTTTGTATTGTTTCTTGTTGGTCTGTCTGGCGGTTATGATTTGTAAGATGTCTTGAACAATGAAGAGGCAAATTGTGGCCACAGATAAATAAGCGAAGCAAGATAATGTGACCGACTTATACCGAACTGAGAGGCCTTGCTGAGGAGTGGGTTTGATCGATTTGTAAGAAGTGTTAATGAAGCTATCGTTAACAGCGATGCCTTACACAGTGTTCCTTCCAACCTGCCCTTCCTCTCCAAGCTTCTGGAGCGTATCATCCTGGAGCAGTTGAGCGCCCACCTGTCTCGGAACTCGCTGATGCCAGAGTACCAGTCAGCGTACCGCCCTCACCACAGCACCGAGACGGCGCTCCTGCGAATCACCACGGACCTCCTGAACGCAACAGATAGCGGTCTCGTCTCTGCGCTTGTGCTGCTGGACCTTTCCGCGGCCTTCGACACGATCGACCATCAGCTACTCGTCGATCGCCTCAGTTCCACGTTCGGCATTCACGACACCGCCCTCTCTTGGTTCCGGAACTACCTCCAGAACCGCTCTCAGACTGTCACCACTGATTCGTTCTCTTCTCAGCCTGTCCCTGTCCGCTTCGGCGTCCCACAAGGGTCTGTCCTCGGCCCTGTCCTTTTCACCCTGTACACCCAACCCCTCTCCCTGGTCATCGAACGCCACGGCTTGAACTACAACTCCTTTGCCGATGACACGCAGCTCCAGAACAGCGCCAAGCCGGAGGACGTTGACCATCTCCTGGGATCCATCTCCAGTTGTTTCACTGACATCAAGAACTGGATGACTGAGAACAAGTTGAAGTTGAACAGTGAGAAGACGGAGGCCCTTCTCGTTGGAACACGACAGGAGATTGCTTCCCTCACTGTGACCGACCTCCAGCTGGACGACGCGACTGTTCCATTCTCCCCTGCTGTCAAGAGCCTTGGCGTCTTTCTCGACTCCACTAACTCCACGCACACACACATCTCCTTCATCATCAAGACCTGCTTTTTCCACTTACGACGCATCGCCTCCATCCGTCGCTACCTCACCCACGACGCCTGTGTCAAGCTGGTTGTCTCCCTCATCTTCAGTCGTCTGGACTACTGCAACTCCCTTCTGGCTGGCCTCCCCGCCTCATCCATTCATGGCCTACAACGAGTCCAGAACGCTGCTGCCAGGCTGACGTTGAGGAAGACGAAGCGAGACCACATCACCCCCCTACTTCGCTCCTTGCACTAGCTCCCTGTCAACACCCGAATCTCCTACAAACTGTCCACTCTGGTCTACAAGTGTCTCAACGACTCTGCTCCCGAGTACCTTCAATCCTCCCTGGACCTGTATATGTACACCCAGCCCTCCGACCGTCCGCTTCGTTCTGCTGCTGACCCACTCTGCCTTCACATCCCTCGCTCGAAACTCGCATCTGCTGGTCAGCGTGCATTTCCCTCCGCGGGCCCCTCCGTCTGGAACTCCCTGCCGCTTGAGCTTCGCCAGAGCCCCTCTCTTGACGCGTTCAAGAGTAGGTTGAAGACTCAGTTCTTCCCGTAACTGGCTGCGATTTTCATGTTCGACAGTGATGTGGTGTGCCCCAAAAGACATTCTTGTGCTGTGCTCTGTGAGAGGTGTTTTCTTTGTGTTTGATATTATTTTGTTTGGACCTAGCTATTGATGTGTACATTGTTGTTAAACAGTTGTTTGTTGTATGTTTATCAGGGTTTGCTAGTGTGTGATAGGGTTTGTGTCCGTCTGTAGATGTTAGTTTCTTTGTTAGTCCTAAGTTGACAACTCTTCGACAAGCGCTTAGAACTGTACCCACGGAATACGCGCTATAAAGGCTTCATATTGATTGATTGATTGAGTGTTTAATTTCCACAATTGTGATGGTCCAAGCATATCGAATTGATTTCCATAGAAAAGTACGAAAATAGATACACAAACTGTTTTTAGAAAAAGGGAATCATCGAAGTACAAGAGGGCCGCGAATGAGTTTTTGTTGTTGTGTACACTTACACAGTAAAACGTTGCTAGCTGTCAAAGAAATTCGGGCAGCAAAGAAAAAGGACCAGACTGACAGAGAAACTGCTGTGATTTTCTTGTCAACTTTTTCAGAATGATGTGGGCGCACTACGAGGTTTCAAGATTAGTTTACTCTTTCGTTTGGAGTCAAACACGTTATAGCTAGAATACTCATAGTACTATCGACGATTCTCAGGAGTTTTTATATGCATTTTAGGAATAGACATGGCCATTTTCCGGAAAGTAAAATGTTAATGAGGTGTTCATGCACCCATTCTGCTCAGATAGTACTATGTTTTTTGAACGTACAATTAACGTACGTATCAAACAACTCTCATTAACTCCTCTGCGCTGCAGGAACATGCTGTCACGGAACTTCATTAGTAGGTTTGATCAAATCTCCTTCCTCTGAATTGAATAATTCAGTTCTAAATTTGCTCAGCATTAAACAAGTAAATCGTACACATTGTTGATTTTCCCAATATGAATGCTGTTAGGGTTTTGGTGGAAAAGCAAGGATGGGCTTCTAACGATTCACTCGCTTTTAAATTTAAACATTTCTTCGTCAACAAGTAGAGGCAATCCACTGTGACAAGAACAGCGGGAGGTCTTAATTGTTTTATTCCAAAAAGCATTCTGATAATCACTGGTCCATGCCGTATCGCCGGCATGTCTCTCTGACAGGGTGCATAATTACTGCGCGGAATCTATCAAAACAAGAATACAGAGTTATCTCCCATGTTTTTCGCTAATGTTTCTGAGAATAGACGAACTGAGACTAAAGTGATTGCAGATTGGCCGACTTCGACAGTGATCTCCGTTCTGTTCTTCACAGTTAAGATAAAGACATATCTTTCTACGGTTAAAACAAGTCGAAATGTTGAGACTGCGGGAAGGAGACCGTGATATTGTTGCATCACTCCCAACTAGTTACGGAAAAAGTGTCGTCTGCTTCGTAGCCAAAGTTGATTATCACGTGACACTTTTGCCATATTTAGAGTTGTTTGCACAGTAAATACACCCGCGAAAGATAGCTCGCTTGAAACTGTCTTACATATCAATTCCTTTGTAATTTAAAAATTTCACAACACCATGAAAAATTATTATCGACGATCGCGAATCTGCTTATATCAATAACACATTACGAAAAGCTCTAAATATGTAAAAAATCGATTTCTTACCCACAGAAAGAAAACCAAGGCATCCTGTCAGGGATAAATGAGACCCGAAGGGAAGTAACTCATTTTACCTGAGTTCAGGATGTTCAAAAAGAAGATAAAAATAGCGTAGAATTGTAACCGTGATCATCTAAGTTTCAATAGTGCAGTATTTAATTTACTTACAAGTGACTAATTACCTGAATTCCAAAATGTCCATATCTCGTGGCCAACAGCATTCGCTTCTCAATGTATATTGGTACTTTTAGCATCACCCCTACCTTTTTGCCCTTGCTCTGCATCCAAATTCAATTTCTCTGTTACAGTACCGTACCCCAGACCGTGGGGTCTTTGCTATGGATCCAGGCTTATTTTGTTTTGCAAATTTCTCCCACGTCTTCTTTCCAGACTGGCACTTTTTCTGTGATGCGATTAGTCCTCGATTTTTTTCCCTCTGGACCCAGACACGTATCTCTATTGTTCCCATGTCTGTCCTCTGGGACCGTGGTTCTGTAGCATCTACCGCATAAGAAATGCCTCCGAACTTTTTGCCCTGTGAATAGACTTATCAGTTAGTGACGGTCTGTGCCGCATAGGTCCCTCGTTCTTTGCCGAAGGACACTGATTCAAAAATAGGTTATGTGTGGGAATGCACTATGCATGACCTTCCCACCCTTGTTTTAGTGCACTGGAAATCACAGTTCTGTACACAGAAATGTCTGGTTCGCCACATGGAACAACAAACGTCTCTTCTGTGTTGACTAGGCACTTCGGAACGTTTCGGGCATACAGTAAACTCGTTTCTTTTTACATTTAGTCAAGTTTTGACTAAATGTTTTAACGTAGAGGGGGGAATCGAGACGAGGGTTATGGTGTATGTGTGTGTGTGTGTGTGTGTGTGTGTGTGTGTGTGTGTGTGTGTGTGTGTATGTGTGTGTGTGTGTCTGTCTGTCTGTGCGTGTGTGTGTGTAGAGCGATTCAGACCAAACTACTGGACCGATCTTTATGAAATTTGACATGAGAGTTCCTGGGAATGATATCCCCGAACGTTTTTTTCATTTTTTCGATAAATACCTTTGATGACGTCATATCCGGCTTTTTGTAAAAGTTGAGGCGGCACTGTCACGCCCTCATTTTTCAATCAAATTGGTTGAAATTTTGGCCCAGCAATCTTCGACGAAGCCCGGACTTCGGTATTGCATTTCAGCTTGGTGGCTTAAAAATTAATTAATGACTTTGGTCATTAAAAATCCGAAAATTGTAAAAAAAAAAATTGTTTTATAAAACGGTCCAAATTTACATTCATCTTATTCTTCATCATTTGCTGATTCCAAAAACATATATACATATGTTATATTCGGATTAAAAAAAAGCTCTGAAAATTAAAAATATAAAAATTATTATTAAAATTAAATTGTCCAAATCGATTTAAAAACACTTTCATCTTATTCCTTGTGGGTTCCTGATTCCAAAAACATATAGATATGATATGTTTGGATTAAAAACACTCTCAGAAAGTTAAAACAAAGAGAGGTAAAGAAAAGCGTGCTATCCTTCTCAGCGCAACTACTACCCCGCTCTTCTTGTCAATTTCACTGCCTTTGCATCGAGCGGTTGACTGACGATGCTACGAGTATACGGTCTTGCTGTAAAAATGCAGTGAGTTCAGTTTCATTCTGTGAGTTCGACAGCTACTTGACTATAATGTTGTATTTTCGCCTTACGCGACTTGTTTATTGAATACTGTCGCTTCTGCCACTTAATTACCCGCTCCCGTTTTTAAAACAAACAGTATCGCGTCGTGATGAGTTACAGTGTCCACGCTATGATCACAAAACCCAAAATCTAGTCGAGACCGAAGTTGCCACAACGTAGTCCCAAGGATCTCCTTGATTGAGCCTGAAGATGACTTTGCGAATTCTATATACCAAAAATTCAATGCCAAAGCTTCGTCGAGCGAGCTTTTGTGAAGTAGATTTCGCGAAATCGACTTCGCCCAATTATTATCGGGCTTAACGGAAAATGTCGTGCCCTTTTTTGTACGGCTATAGAATTCTCACCTCCCTGTCTTAGTCTTTCCGCCGTGTTAGCGCTGTAACAACGCAGGGCTACAAGTGTCACTCTGAGCTCGCGGCGTTATTAACGCTAGAATCCTCTCACCTTTTCTCTGGAAGGAAAGAGGCTCGTGCCAGAGTTTGCGTCTTATCTTTTCGCTCCGATAACACCTCGCAAGTGATGAGGCATGGCCGTGAAACTCAGTTGCGAGAACAGTGAGTTCACCCGTACGGGTGCCCTTCAAGCAAAGAGGGTGCTCTTACCTTCTGTGCTTCAACAACGCCTTTTTACATTTTAGTCAAGTTTTGACTAAATGTTTTAACATAGAGGGGGAATCGAGATGAGGGTCGTGGTGTATGTGTGTGTGTGTGTGTGTGTGTGTGTGTGTGTGTGTGTGTGTGTGTGTGTGTGTGTGTGTGTGTGTGTGTGTGTGTGGACAGCGATTCAGAGAAAACTACTATGCCGATCTTCATGAAACTTTACATGAGAGTTCCTGAGATATCCTGATATTCCCACACGTACTTTTCATTTGTTTACTAAACATTTTTGATGACGTCATATCCGGCTGTCTATGAAAGTTGAGGCGGCACGCTCTCATTTTTCAACCAAATTGGTTGAAATTTTGGTCAAGTAGTCTTCGACTGGTTATCCGAGACTATTCAAATGTAGTCTCGCCGATGACTGGTTTGTCGTAGTGATCTTTTAGTTTGATACCGATTGACTAAATGTTTTTATATCGCTTCACGCAACTTGTTTTTCCTTGCGCTGATTTGAGTTTCAAGGTTGAAAATGAGGAGTCTTCTTCAGTGGAGCCGCTCACACTGAGAATACGTTTTAGAAGGGATGGCTTAGACTAGTTACTACAATTAATGACACAGAATTGAGAGCGGAAAATGCGATAAAAAAGTTTGTTCCATCAAATTACATAGAAATACCATCATCATCATGACCATCTTCATCCTCCTCCTCGTCCTCCTCCTCCTCCTCCTCATCATCATTGTCATCGTCATCGTCATCATCAGCATCATCATCATCAGCAGCAACAGGAGCAGTAGCAGCACCGTTATTACCATTACCACAGTCATCATCACACACACACACACATACACACACACACAAATCACAAGAAAGCAGACTGGCAGACAGAAGGACATACTTTATTTACAGAAAGACACAAATACAACATCAGCAGAACACACACAGACAGACAGTCAGACATAACCACACAAAGCAACTCGTGGGGTAACACTGAACACCGACCTACATTCTCCAGGTCCCCCTTAAATTGAATTTCGTATTGTCTGGATCCTCTGTGAGTGGATGCTAGATAATATACAGCTATTGTCTGGCGTCACTGAATAAGTATAAATGATGCCTTCAAAATTGTTCTGTTTAATGTCCAAGAGCAGATCTCAAGGGGCTGTTTTGATACGCACTAAGCGTGGCATTCCTGGCACCATTTCCAAAGAATTCTGAATTGGTGCCACGGTCACATCACCAGACACCCATCAAACGATGCATATAAAACGATATTTTGTTCCCGGCATTGTTAGATTTATGTCTCACGACAAGAAAGAATTAGTAATAGTTTGAGTGAGAGGACTGCATGGATGTGTAACAGGATTTTTTTATTGCTTCCCTTAGAACTCGTGCGTTACGCAGTTTGACTCGAAACTCTGAATGACGGTGCTAATGTTGGTACACAAACACGGGTGATCACATAACACATACGAAAACTTATTTACAACTGCGGCAGGGGTTGACGCAGTAAGGGAGTGCCAGAGCAACGTGTGTGTGTGTGTGTGTGTGTGTGTGTGTGTGTGTGTGTGTGTGTGTGTGTGTGTGTGTGTGTGTGTGTGTGTGTAAATAACAAAACCCACAACAAACACGATTTTTTTTTTTTATTGAACTGCATTTTGGAGCGTTGGAAACTTTTGGAGCGTTTGAGACAATCAACAGCATCTTAAAACCGACTGCATCAGTATTCGGGGAGTAGTTTAGTGCCGCATTGAAATGTTTAAGTGGCGCGTATTCTTCTATTCGGTTCAGAATTAAACACATATCGTTCTTAGAGGTTGCTATGGTTTCATAGTAACTCAACCGTCACCCATCCGTCAACCCACCCACTTAAAAAAAACCCACCCATGCCCAACCACCCAACCAACCAAGAATCCACGTGAAAAACAATTAGTGAATTACGAATAAAATGAATTACCACAGTTTAAGGACGGAAACCTACCGACAAAAGCAAATCTTGTGATTGTACACGTGCATTGTAGGAGTTGTAAACTGATACCGTCCACACGCGAGTCTACACCTGAGTGGTACTGCTCAAGCCAAAAACACCTGATCCAATATTTAAAAAGGATGTACCATACTCTTTGAATACAATGTATTTCCATTTTTATCGTAAACATTTTATTCTTTACTTTCCTTGACAGGTAAAACATTGATCATGGCACCGGAAAACCAAGCCTTGGCCCCCTTTCAGAACCCGAATAAATAGAAAGCGTTGCTTGGGATTCTTAATGTGAGTAAACATTAAACATGGTGTAATTTTGTATTTAGTACATATGAGACCTTTTCTCTCACTATCAACTTATCATTATACTTTATCTTCTGAAAAAAATACATTCGAGGACCAAAGTTAATCCTTGTGATAAACAAGTCAAACAAGTACCAATCACAATTGAAACGCGCGGAGGTAACTTGTTACATATCTTGTTTCATGGTTTATCATGCTTTTAACAGGTATGAATTAGTGTGATTAACATGAATTAGTAAAAACCCGTATTGTGGTAAACGGGTATGCTATCGATCAGCTCGTTTCACCACACAGCCATTACCTGCTACCCGGCGTGTGCTAAGTAAGAAGTTATTACCAACCAAACGTGACAGTCTGGCTTGTAATCGATAGGTTTATGAAATTGACAAAGCCAGAGCATTAGTGTGCTGGCTATTATAATGAAATAATTTGTTTATTGCCTTTGTTCTAAATGGTCGATCAACTTGATTGAGGTTCAGTTGTCAAAGACTTTTGAAAGCAAAAAGATCGTGCTGATAATTATGACTGAATTCTCGACTGAAATGAAGATACACTTGGTTGGAGACCAAAATAACGTGGGCTTATGTGTCTGTGTTCATAACAGAAGTGGTCTTCAAGAGAAGTACTTCAGAAAGTGTGGCGGTACCCCTGAGAGTGCGCACATGCCTGTGTGTGTGTGTGTGTGTGTGTGTGTGTGTGTCTGTGTGTGTGTGTGTGTGTGAGTGTTTGCGTGCGTGTGTGCGTGCGTGCGTGTGTGTGCGATCGTATGTGTGTGTGTGTGTGTGTGTGTGTGTGTGTGTGTGCTTGTGCGTGCGTGCGTGCGTGCGTATGCGATCGTATGTGTGTGTGTATGTGTGTGTGTGTGTGTGTGTTTGTGCGTGCGTGCGTGTGCGTGCGTGCGTGCGTGCGTGCGTATGCGTGTGAGTTTTGAGTGTGTTTCTCCACAAGTAGAGATAGGGGAGATACGCATGCTTGTATTAATGTCTACCGCCTTCAGTGCAAACACCTTTCTGATGAGTGACACCAACACACAGAGAAATTGCACCAATATTTAACGTTGGCGCGATGCAAGACGAGCAGTTTACACTACACTCAGTGTCGTTTACATCACAGGAAATTGCACGTGTCAGCGCGAGGAGACTCATCGTTAATGGAAGTGGATGGATGGATTTGGCGTCCTCAAAAAGCCGCCATTTAAGATTGCAAGTGGTACTCTGATCTGCAATCGTCTTTTTTGTTTGAGTGTCAGTCTGATGCCGTCATACCATGCTGACATAATGCTGTTCGAAAACGAGCATGAGTTACAGCTTTTGGATCTACCGCAAGGCTTAAACTAAACCCACCCACACACACACACACACACTCACACTCATATATACACACACGCACACACACTAACACACAAACACACAAACACACAAACACACATACACTTACACTCATATATACACACACACGCAAACGAACACACACACGCAAACGAACACACACACACACACACACACACACACAAACACACACACACACACACACACACACACAAACACACACACAAACACACACACACACACACACACACCGTGACAATCACACACACACACGCACACACACACACACACACACACACACACACCGTGACAATCACACACACACACACACCTGAAAAACCCACAAACACCATTCAGTAAACTATACAAAGTTTTATGCCAACCAAGGAGGAAACCATGCATAAACGGGTATGACTATAATCATCACTTACGACCGTGTCATATTTACTAAGCCCAACCATGTCCATACAGCCATATCAATAAAACATGGCCGATCAGGGATTAATACCTTTGTCGGCTTACCAACGCCATAACCCCAGATTACAATTCTTAATCCGCAATGTTAGTTATCACGTGTTGTGCGTAATTTTCAGCGATAAGGCCAACCGACAGTGTCAATTGATAATGTACGGGTTTGGCGGTTGTGTACTCTCGCCAAAATCGCGTCTGTGCTTTTTCTGAAGCAGACATACTTTGAGTCTGCTCAGGCCGCTAGTGTTAAACATCGCTCGCACACTTTGTCACATGAAAATATCTTTCCATAGAAAGCTATATCGTGTAAATTATCAGGCAGGCGGAGGCACATCACAATAACCAACAGTATAACTTTATTTTGGTATCTAAGCAACTCTCACGAGATACCTGCGAAACATGCTCTTTCCCGTTATGCTGGAAAAGTCGCGAGACCGTTTGCCGTTCCACTTTAGTTTTGAAGTTTGTGAGAGCTTGCGATAGCTTGGAATACCGATAGGAACTATAGCGCACCCATACACTGTTTAAGTTTAGAACTATCGACCCCCCACCCCCCAACCCCCCCCCCCCCCACCCCCACCCCCCAAACAAGAAACAAAGTTTTGAACTGGGAGAAGTCCTTGTAGTTCATGCGACATTTTCTGTGTGCTTTTGACGGTCCTGCATCTGCGCATTCAAACTCGATTGAGTGCAAAGCTCTTACGTAGCACGGTGGCGCCAAAATGGAACAGTTCCGAATAACACGATATAATTAACCTTTATCACATAATAATTACAATTTTCAAAGGGAAATTATGATAACTGAAGTGGGAAATAGAATTGTAATTTTCCGATAAACATTATCGTTTTCACTTTAAAATGTATTTATCTTGCTTTGGTGCTCGCAAGTTGTCATGGGCACGACTAACTTTGCCCGATCACGAACGGCCACTAAACTACCACTGATCAGACGTGCACCCAACCGTGCCAGCTACTTAAATTCATCCGACGAGTAATGTGCCCGACTATGCCCGACTGCGCACCAACGCGGCGAATCTCAGGAAAAACCCTCGTGACTTCAACGCCCGATCTCAAAGAAAGCTTCACTTTTCTGGCCTTTGAATCAAACCGAACTCTCTCTCCCTTTCTCTTTGTCTGTGTCTCTCTCTCTTTCTCTCTGTCTCTCTGTCTCTCCGTGTGTGTGTGTGTGTGTGTGTGTGTATGTGTGTGTGCATGTGGGTGTGTGTGTGTGTGTGTGTGTGTGTGTGTGTGTGTCTCCCCCCTCTCTCTCTCTTTCTCTTTCTCTCTCTCTCTCTCTCTGTCTGTCTGTCTTCTCTCTGTGTGTCTATCTCTCTCTTCTTCTTCTTCTCTCTCTCTCTGTCTCTGTCTCTGTCTCTCTGTGTCTCTGTCCTCTCCCTGTCTCTGTCTCTGTCTCTGAGATTTGATAGTATGTTTTTATATTTAGTCAAGTTTTGACTAAATATTTTAACATCGAGGGGGAATCGAAACGAGGGTATGGTGTATGTGCGTGTGTCTGTGTGTGTGTGTGTGTGTGTGTGTGTGTGTACGTGTGTGTGTAGAGCGATTCAGACTAAACTACTGGACCGATCTTTATGAAATTTGACATGAGAGTTCCTGGGTATGAAATCCCCGAAAGTTTTTTTTCATTTTTTTGATAAATGTCTTTGATGACGTCATATCCGGCTTTTCGTGAAAGTTGAGGCGGCACTGTCACGCCCTCATTTTTCAACCAAATTGGTTGAAATTTTGGTCAAGTAATCTTCGACGAAGCCCGGGATTCGGTATTGCATTTCAGCTTGGTGGCTTAAAAATTAATTTATGACTTTGGTCATTAAAAATCGGAAAATTGTAAAAAAAAATAAAAATTTATAAAACGATCCAAATTTACGTTTATCTTATTCTCCATCATTTGCTGATTCCAAAAACATATAAATATGTTATATTCGGATTAAAAACAAGCTCTGAAAATTAAATATATAAAAATTATTATCAAAATTTTTTTTTCGAAATCAATTTAAAAACACTTTCATCTTATTCCTTGTCGGTTCCTGATTCCAAAAACATATAGATATGATATGTTTGGATTAAAAACACGCTCAGAAAGTTAAAACAAAGAGAGGTACAGAAAAGCGTGCTATCCTTCTTAGCGCAACTACTACCCCGCTCTTCTTGTCAATTTCACTGCCTTTGCCATGAGCGGTGGACTGACGATGCTACGAGTATACGGTCTTGCTGAAAAAGGGCAGCTACTTGACTAAATATTGTATTTTCGCCTTACGCGACTTGTTGGTATGTGCATTGAATTTGTTTGTTCAAAGTCCGATTGTAAAAAAAGGCCCAGCCTTAAATCGTAATCATTGTTAAATAAAATTTAGTTCAGGTCAGTTCAGCTAAGATTCTCCCTCCCTCCCTCCCTCTCTCTCTCTCTCTCTCTCTCTCTCTCTCTTTTTCTCTCTCTTTTTCTCTCTCTTTCTCTCTCTCTCTGTCTCGCTCTCTCTCTCTCTCTCTCTCTCTCTCTCTCTCTCTCTCTCTCTCTGTCTCGCTCTCTCTCTTTCTCTCTCCCAAACCCAAAGTGTTACCGTGCCAGCGGGCAAAATGATACAGTACCTGCATAATAGTCAGGATGCTTTTTATATTTAGTCAAGTTTTGACTAAATATTTTAACATCGAGGGGGAATCGAAACGAGGGTCGTGGTGTATGTGCGTGTGTGCGTGTGTGCGTGTGTGCGTGTGTGTGTGTGTGTGTGTAGAGCGATTCAGACTAAACTACTGGACCGATCTTTATGAAATTTGACATGAGAGTTCCTGGGTATAAAATCCCCATACGTTTTTTTCATTTTTTTGATAAATGTCTTTGATGACGTCATATCCGGCTTTTCGTGAAAGTTGAGGCGGCACTGTCACGCCCTCATTTTTCAACCAAATTGGTTGAAATTTTGGTCAAGCAATCTTCGACGAAGCCCGGACTTCGGTATTGCATTTCAGCTTGGTGGCTTAAAAATTAATTAATGACTTTGGTCATTAAAAATCTGAAAATTGTAAAAAAAAATAAAAATTTATAAAACGATCCAAATTTACGTTCATCTTATTCTCCATCATTTTCTGATTCCAAAAACATATAAATATGTTATATTTGGATTAAAAACAAGCTCTGAAAATTAAATATATAAAAATTATTATCAAAATTAAATTGTCGAAATCAATTTAAAAACACTTTCATCTTATTCCTTGTCGGTTCCTGATTCCAAAAACATATAGATATGATATGTTTGGATTAAAAACACGCTCAGAAAGTTAAAACAAAGAGAGGTACAGAAAAGCGTGCTATCCTTCTTAGCGCAACTACTACCCCGCTCTTCTTGTCAATTTCACTGCCTATGCCGTGAGCGGTGGACTACGAGTATACGGTCTTGCTGCGTTGCATTGCGTTCAGTTTCATTCTGTGAGTTCGACAGCTACTTGACTAAATATTGTATTTTCGCCTTACGCGACTTGTTGGTTCTGATATGCTACTGTCGACGTTGGTTTGCTGCTACACCTGTATTCACGCAACAACCCGAGGGCACGCACTTCCCTTATCATCATTACCGTCAAGATGTTTGAAGATGTTGCTTTTCACGTGTAAGATACCAGGCACAGTAAAGACAGTTGGACAGATTTTAAATCTGTTTCTGTCAAACGAGATAAAATATGTTTCCGTGGGAAAGTGACACACGTTTCCCCGCATGTTGGCAAAATCAATGGGGTTCGGGGTCAGTGCAGTTAAAAGTTGAAACACGTGCATTGTTGAAAACAAAATCGGGTTTCGAAGAGGCATTCATTACCGGGATTTTCGTTTTATGTTTCGAGCACTGTGCTTAATTTACGAATGTTTTTGCGTGCTCGTGAAATATCAGATTTGTGATGATTATTCCATGCATCGCCATGAAAGGAAAAGGGAGGGAAGCCGTACTGCCCGTAGCGCAGTTTTATATTTTGGACACACAGATTTTAACATGTCTTTGATTAGTGTTCCATAAACAAAACATTGCAGAGGTCGAACATGAGAGAGAGAGAGAGAGAGAGAGAGAGAGAGAGAGAGAGAGAGAGAGAGAGAGAGAGAGAGAGAGAGAGAGAGAGAGAGAGAGAGAGAGAGAGAGAGAGAGAGAGAGAGAGAGAGAGAGAGAGAGAGAGAATGAATGACAATGACAATGACAATTCTTTATTAAACGAGGGTAATAGACAAAGCAGTGGTCTGCTTTTTATATTTAGTCAAGTTTTGACTAAATATTTTAACATCGAGGGGGAATCGAAACGAGGGTCGTGGTGTATGTGCGTGTGTGTGTGTGTCTGTGTGTGTGTGCGTGCGTGTGTGTGTGTGTGTAGAGCGATTCAGACTAAACTACTGGACCGATCTTTATGAAATTTGACATGAGAGTTCCTGGGTATGAAATCCCCGAACGTTTTTTTCATTTTTTTGATAAATGTCTTTGATGACGTCATATCCGGCTTTTCGTGAAAGTTGAGGCGGCACTGTCACGCCCTCATTTTTCAACCAAATTGGTTGAAATTTTGGTCAAGTACTCTTCGACGAAGCCCGGGGTTCGGTATTGCATTTCAGCTTGGTGGCTTAAAAATTAATTAATGACTTTGGTCATTAAAAATCTGAAAATTGTAAAAAAAAATAAAAATTTATAAAACGATCCAAATTTACGTTTATCTTATTCTCCATCATTTGCTGATTCCAAAAACATATAAATATGTTATATTCGGATTAAAAACAAGCTCTGAAAATTAAATATATACAAATTATTATCCAAATTTTTTTTTTCGAAATCAATTTAAAAACACTTTCATCTTATTCCTTGTCGGTTCCTGATTCCAAAAATATATAGATATGATATGTTTGGATTAAAAACACGCTCAGAAAGTTAAAACGAAGAGAGGTACAGAAAAGCGTGCTATCCTTCTCAGCGCAACGAATACCCCGCTCTTCTTGTCAATTCCACGTGCACTGCCTTTGCCACGGGCGGTGGAGTGACGATGCTACGAGTATACGGTCTTGCTGCGTTGCGTTGCGTTCAGTTTCATTCTGTGAGTTCGACAGCTACTTGACTAAATATTGTATTTTCGCCTTACGCGACTTGTTTTTACATCCGGCCCTCGCCCTAAAGAGGGACCAATCTAAAATGGCGGAATAAACAAGTAAAGAAAACAACTGCTAAATTATGTTTATAGCTAAACTGAAGTGGAAACACATTGTACATATAAATATACTATACATTGCATAGAAATAAGAGAGAGGGATTACACGATAACCTCGCCATGTAAGCTCTTCACGGCTTTTATCTTATGTGAGCAGTGTAAGACATTTTTGAGGTTCTAGCTACCTCTCTCTTTCTGATGGCTGCAAGAAAAGTGAGCGGGGAATAGCTTCGCAATCGCTGCATTTACTCAAAAATTGCACAGACTGTCCTGGCATTTCGGCCTCTTACATTCTCTCGAGGTTCTATCAAAGATAGTGTAGCTCTATGATTAAGACAAGAGATTAGCATTGTTTCCTTATTATTATTATTACGGGAAAATTGGCAATACACGCTGAAACACAGACCGCCTGACCCTACGTGAAAGCGAAATGTGTGGCGTTGAGAGCAGTATGACCCTACGTGAAAACGAAATTTGTGGCGTTAAGAGCGGCATGACCCTACGTGAAAGCGAAATGTGTGGCGTTAAGAGCGGTATGACCCTACGTGAAAGCGAAATGTGTGGCGTTGGGAGCGGCATGACCCTACGTGAAAACGAAATGTGTGGTGTTGGGAGCGGTATGACCCTACGTGAAAACGAAATGTGTGGCGTTGGGAGCGGCATGACCCTACGTGAAAGCGAAATTTGTGGCGTTGGGAGCGGCATGACCCTACGTGAAAGCGAAATGTGTGGTGTTGGGAGCGGCATGACCCTACGTGAAAGCGAAATGTGTGGCGTTAAGAGCGGTATGACCCTACGTGAAAACGAAATTTGTGGCGTTGGGAGCGGCATGACCCTACGTGAAAGCGAAATGTGTGGCGTTGGGAGCGGCATGACCCTACGTGAAAACGAAATGTGTGGCGTTGGGAGCGGCATGACCCTACGTGAAAGCGAAATGTGTGGCGTTGGGAGCGGCATGACCCTACGTGAAAGCGAAATGTGTGGTGTTGGGAGCGGCATGACCCTACGTGAAAACGAAATGTGTGGCGTTAAGAGCGGTATGACCCTACGTGAAAGCGAAATGTGTGGCGTTGGGAGCGGCATGACCCTACGTGAAAGCGAAATGTGTGGCGTTGGGAGCGGCATGACCCTACGTGAAAGCGAAATGTGTGGTGTTGGGAGCGGCATGACCCTACGTGAAAACGAAATGTGTGGCGTTAAGAGCGGCATGACCCTACGTGAAAGCGAAATGTGTGGCGTTAAGAGCGGTATGACCCTACGTGAAAGCGAAATGTGTGGTGTTGGGAGCGGCATGACCCTACGTGAAAACGAAATGTGTGGCGTTAAGAGCGGCATGACCCTACGTGAAAACGAAATGTGTGGCGTTAAGAGCGGCATGACCCTACGTGAAAGCGAAATTTTTGGCGTTGGGAGCGGCATGACCCTACGTGAAAACGAAATGTGTGGCGTTAAGAGCGGCATGACCCTACGTGAAAACGAAATGTGTGGCGTTAAGAGCGGCATGACCCTACGTGAAAACGAAATGTGTGGCGTTAAGAGCGGCATGACCCTACGTGAAAACGAAATTTGTGGCGTTAAGAGCGGCATGACCCTACGTGAAAGCGAAATGTGTGGCGTTAAGAGCGGTATGACCCTACGTGAAAACGAAATTTGTGGCGTTAAGAGCGGCATGACCCTACGTGAAAGCGAAATGTGTGGCGTTGAGAGCAGTATGACCCTACGTGAAAACGAAATTTGTGGCGTTAAGAGCGGCATGACCCTACGTGAAAACGAAATGTGTGGCGTTAAGAGCGGTATGACCCTACGTGAAAACGAAATGTGTGGTGTTGGGAGCGGTATGACCCTACGTGAAAGCGAAATGTGTGGTGTTGGGAGCGGCATGACCCTACGTGAAAACGAAATGTGTGGCGTTGGGAGCGGCATGACCCCACGTGAAAACGAAATTTGTGGCGTTGGGAGCGACATGACCCTACGTGAAAGCGAAATTTGTGGCGTTGGGAGCGGCATGACCCTACGTGAAAACGAAATGTGTGGCGTTAAGAGCGGTATGACCCTACGTGAAAGCGAAATTTTTGGCGTTGGGAGCGGCATGACCCTACGTGAAAACGAAATGTGTGGCGTTGGGAGCGACATGACCCTACGTGAAAGCATAATGCGTGGCGTTGGGAGCGGCATTGTTTCTAAACAGCGTTACCTGATAAGATTTTTCTCACTGTGCGCATTGAACGTGCGGCAAGTGCAAGAAAGCTATTAACACACTTTCTGCATTATCTATTGCTCCTGCAGCTTGTGCTACTTGGAATTTTCTTTTTTTCGTTTTGTGTTGTGTTTTTTGCCTTTGGAGCTAAATACGTTTGCTTTTGAAATGCTTTTTGTTGTTGCTCTTACTTATCTTAGTTCTAATTCTGTGATCTTTCGTTCTTTTTGTGTGCTTTGTTCTAATGCCGTAATTAAATTTTTTGGGGTATTCCTTTTCCATCTTCTTTTCTGAAACAGCTTTGAACGTCATCCATGTCTGTCTGATCCAATTTAGTTTTT
>NC_090250.1:31411030-31438530 GCF_037325665.1 Littorina saxatilis | reverse complement strand
GTGTTTTTCAACAATCTTGGTCCTGGTCGGGGAAACGGCATCACAGCACAGCGTTATATTGACCAGATCCTACAGCCTCATGTTGTGCCCTTTTTCCAGGCGCGCAGAAACTGTGTTTTGCAGCAAGACAACGCTCGCCCGCACACAGCCAGGGTCACCCAGGCCTTCCTGCAGCACAATAACATCGACATCATGGCCTGGCCCGCCCTCAGTCCAGATTTGAATCCTATTGAACATTTCTGGGACAAACTTCAAAGAAAGGTCAACCAGTTACGTCCAGGACCAAGAACTGCCGCAGAACTGCGTCAGGCCCTTATCAATGCCTGGTGCAACATCCCGAGAGACGCCATCAACCGACTTATTCACTCCATGAGGCGCCGCTGCCAGGCCGTCATCAACGTCCATGGGGGTCACACACCGTACTGACCATCTGCAGAGGCTCCCTTTGCCCGTGGCAGCAAAAGACTATGCCATAGCCAAGAACAGTGTGCGAGGAACATACCACCGTGATTTTGATTCGTTTCGATGTTACGGTTATGAGAAATGACATTTTAAAATTGTGATTAAACGTTTTTCTGGAGAAAATTCGCGTTTCTTTTGTTGCTCGGTATATACAGACAGACATGCATACCGACTGAGAGACAGACAGGCAGACAGACAGACAGACAGACAGACAGACAGAATGAGGGGGGGCAAAGAAATAGAACGAGAGAGAGAGAGAGAGAGAGAGAGAGAGAGAGAGAGAGAGCGAGAGAGAGAGAGAGAGAATAACGTATTCCTAATGGAATGAGTGTGTGTTTGTTTACGAGTGTTTGTGCGTGTGTGTGTTTGTGTGTGTGTGTGAGTGTGTGTGTGTATGTGTGTGTGTGAGTGTGTGTGTGTGCGTGCGTGCGTGCGTGCGTTCGCGCGTACGTGCGTGCGTGCGTGTGTGCGTATGTGTTTGCGTGTGTACGTGCGTGTGTGCGTGTGTGCGCGCGTTTTTCTTTGTGTTTGGGTTCACGCACTCTTCAATATTCCTTCGTGTACTCGTTGCCCTTTTATGCGGATAAAAACCCAGTCGTCCTTACGTAGGCTTATGTAATGTCCCGCGTCATTAAGTCTACTGCTCGAAAGCTTTGAATTGTAAGTTTCTTTTTCTTGAAATCTCAAACGTGCACCTGCATGGAAAACCTTTTACAAGGTGTTTAATTATCTTCGCTTTTGCACCCCACCGAGTGTCCGGGGTCACGTGAGGGTCAAGCGCTACTTAAGACTGCAGGAGGTTGCATGCTTTTACAACTGTTGAATATCGTAGACACCCCACCTAGTATCATCCACAAACATGTCCATTCTGCAAGGCTTGTATAGATCTATCCTTAGCGGATTATGACTTTATTCAGTTATTCTGCAGAAAAACAGAAATGCTGGAGAAAAACTGTTTGTTTCTGCAGCATTTCTGCATAATGTCATCTTTCGCGAGAGCAACGTTTTTTTCTGCAGTAAAACAGTTTTACTGCAGTAAAATTGAAATCAAGAATGCTGCAGTAAAACGGTGATGTTGTTTTACTGGAGAAAAACTGTTTACACTTTTGCTATTATTTTATATATTAATTTGAAACTT
The DNA here is from genome assembly GCF_037325665.1 of Littorina saxatilis. Lineage (NCBI taxonomy): Eukaryota > Metazoa > Mollusca > Gastropoda > Littorinimorpha > Littorinidae > Littorina > Littorina saxatilis. The sequence goes on along the minus strand of NC_090250.1, from coordinate 31,436,930 downwards.
TGAACTTCCGGCGGAAAGGAAGTCAGACAGACAAAATACATTCGTGTCACCCACAACTATTGGTAATTCTGGATGAGTCCATCTCTCGACAGAGGGGGGCTCGGGTGCTCCAACATTATAATGAGCCAGTACAAAATGCTGCAGAAAAAATGTAAACAGGTTTTCTGCAGTAAAACAACAGCACCGTTTTATTGCAGCATTCTTGATTTCAATTTTACTGCAGTAAAATGTTTTGCGGCAGAAAAAAACGCTGCTTCTGCGAAAGATGACATTATGCAGAAATGCTGCAGAAAAGAACGGTTTTTCTCCAGCATTTGTCTTTTCTGCAGAATAACTGAATAAAGTCATAATCCGCTAAGGATATAGATCTGTAATGCTTCGATCTGGCAGGGTTGATCAGAAACCGTGGAATCTTCTTCTACGTTGAGCTGTTAAGAGGTAATAGATTGTTCTCAGATGGACACTTTGTTTGCGGTTATTTGGGTGTCATGTGGTGTGATCAATATAAATGGTTTCTCAAATTCTTCGTCTTTTTACATTAATTTTTAGTCAAGTTTTGACTAAATGTTTTAACATAGAGGGGGAATCGAGACGAGGGTCGTGGTGTATGTGTGTGTGTGTGTGTGTGTCTGTGCGTGTGTGTGTGTGTGTGTGTGTGTGTGTGTGTGTGCGTGTGTGTGTGTGTGTGTGTCCTGTGTCTGTGCGTGTGTGTGTGTGTGTGTAGAGCGATTGAGAGTAAACTACTGGACCGATCTTTATGAAATTTTACATGATAGTTCCTGGTTATGATATCCCCAGACGTTTTTTTCATTTTTTCGATAAATGTCTTTTATGACGTCATATCCGGCTTTTTGTAAAAGTTGAGGCGGCACTGTCACACCCTCAATTTTCAATCAAATTGATTGAAATTTTGGCAAAGCAATCGTCGACGAAGGCCAAACTTCGGTATGGCATTTCAGCATGGAGGCTAACAAATTAATTAATGACTTTGGTTATTAAAAATCTGAAAATTGTAATTAAAATTATTTTTTTATAAAACGATCCAAAATTACTTTTATTTTATTCTTCATCATGTTCTGATTCCAAAAACATATAAATATGTTATATTCGGATTAAAAACAAGCTCTGAAATGATTAAAATTAAATTTCCGAAATCGTTTTAAAAACGATTTTATCTTATTCCTTGTCGGTTCCTGATTCCAAAAACATATAGATATGATATGTTTGGATTAAAAACACGCTCAGAAGGTTAAAACGAAGAGAGGTACAGTAAAGCGTGCTATGAAGCACAGCGCAACCGCTACCGCGCCAAACAGGCTCGTCACTTTCACTGCCTTTTGCACTTGCGGCGGACTACGTTCAGTTTCATTCTGTGAGTTCCACAGCTTGACTAAATGTAGTAATTTCGCCTTACGCGACTTGTTGTCTCTCAGCAAGGCATGCTGGGCTTCTTCAGTAACAAATAAATGCAGACAAGAACATTGAAACATTGAAATTAGTCTGGTTTTGAGCACTTCCTGTTACTTTGAATTTGGCTACAACCACAAGAGGTTAAACAGACTCTCTGTACCTCTGCTATTAAATAACTTATCGACACGCTTTAATCTTGCTTTTCTGGCATTAACAATTGATAAATCATATTTTTCACCGTATGTGCAGAGAGTGGTTTGCACATAACTAAAGCAGTCATTCAATAAATATTTCGTATGCGTATACTTTAGTTATGTGCAAACCGAAAGTGTTAATGAATTCAGAAACGTTAATGAACAAACAATTCAACGAACAGATCACAAAAAAAATATTTAAACATTTTTATTTAAAAATAGTTTTATTTAAAAATATTTTTGTGTGAATATTTGTTTGTCTATTCACTTCAAAGACCGTTGGGTCGAAATATCTGTGAATGTATTGTTTTGTCAATAACAAACGTTCCAACAACCTACCTTTCTTATTTTTACATTTAGTCAAGTTTTGACTAAATTTTTTAACATGGAGGGGGAATCGAGACGAAGGTCGTGGTGTATGTGTGTGTGTGTGTGTGTGTGTGTGTGTGTGTGTGTGTGTGTGTGTGTGTGTGTGTGTGTACCCATGTTTCCGCAGGTTTGGTTGCCTAAATCACCATAAGGCAACCATCCACACGTGGATGGCAACCTAAACTCTGGATGGCAACCTAATTGTGTGGATGGTCGCTTCATTTAACACCGTTAAATTGACTTTTTTGACGGAAAGAATGTCATAACAATGTTCAAAATGACATTCTTTCCGTCCTCTTTAGGCGACGAAATAGGTCAAATTTTGTGCATTTTTTAGTGCAAAATTCTTCGATGCCGGAGCGAGTACTGCACCCAGTGCTGTTGTAGTGCAAGTGCACTAGAAAGGCACTACACCCAGTGCCGCCTCTTAGGTAACCATCCACACTTTAGGTATGTGTGTGTGTGTGTGTGTGTGTGTGTGTGTGTGTAGAGCGATTCAGAGTAAACTACTGGACCGATCTTTATGAAATTTGACATGAGCGTTCTTGGGTATGATATCCCCAGACATTGGTTTTTTTTAGTTCGATAAATATCTTTTATGACGTCATATCCGGCTTTTTTGTAAAAGTTGAGGCGGCACTGTCACACCTTCATTTTTCAATCAAATTGATTGAAATTTTGACCAAGCAATCTTTGACGAAGGCCAAACTTCGGTATTGCATTTCAGCATGGAGGCTTAAAAATTAATTAATAACTTTGGTCATTAAAATTAAAAATCTGAAAATTGTAATTAAAATTATTTTTTTATAAAACGATCCAAAATTACTTTTATTTTATTCTTTATCATGTTCTGATTCCAAAAACATATAAATATGTTATATTGGGATTAAAAACAAGCTCTGAAAATTAAAAATATAAACATTATGAAATCGTTTTAAAAACAATTTCATCTTATTCATTGTCGGTTTCTGATTCCAAAAACATATAGATATGATATGTTTGGATTAAAAACACGCTCACAAAGTTAAAACGAAGAGAGGTACAGTAAAGCGTGCTATGCAGTATAGCGCAACCGCTACCGCGCTAAACAGGCTCGTCACTTTCACTGCCTTTTGCACTAGCGGCGGACTACGGTCATTGTGAAAAAATGCAGTGCGTTCAGTTTCATTCTGTGAGTTCCACAGCTTGACTAAATGTAGTAATTTCGCCTTACGCGACTTGTTTTACATGTATTTTTAATTCAACGAACAGATTTCCACAATGTGCAAGAAACGGCAAGCTGTTGATTTGTGGTAAATGCCAAAGTGGGAGGATGTCTTTACTCCACGGGAAAGCCTTGACAACTCTGTGGTGCTTTGTAATACCCCCATTCCACACAACCGTTCTAGGTTCCGTTCCCGTACCAACCAAGGAACGGTGCGGGCACGGGAGGGATCGGGAGGGAACCGCAATGGAACGTAAATGATCGTTGACGAACTGCTTTGAACGGTAGGGTCGGTAGGGACGGTTGAGTTTGGGCTGCATGTTCAAAGATGCCAAAAACGGCCGTTTGCGCAGCGTTCCATTGTTGTGGCAGCCGTCCTTGGTCGATACGGGAACGGGACCCAGAACGGTTGTGTGGAATGGGTGTGTAAGATTGTTGGTCTTTCAAGTTTCAAAGAAAGTGAGTTAAATTCAAGTGTTGTACTCCAGAGTAACCATCTTGGGCATTAGTAAGCACAATACCTGCAAGGAAGTACACTCTCCGTATATCTGACACGTTCCTTTACCCTTTACAGCCTGCTTTTCCAAGTTTGGAAGAAATGACACTGGACTGTCGGGCTTTAAGATACATTTGATTGTTACCTACCTTTGCTTCTTGTTTTTCTTCTGCGTTGTCTTGCTGTTGTTGTTGTTGTTGATGGTGATGATGACGATGATAATAATGTTGTTGGTGATGATGACGATGATGTCGAGTTTTGTTTTTATTCTCACCCTCTATACTCAAAATTAATTACCATGATCAGGCGTCAGAACAGAGTCTGGCTTAGCAGGCAAGATTCTGATGTCGAATCATGGTTGTCTCCCTTACACCAGCCTATAAGCATGCAGGCTTCAGCACCTCAGCTCTCGCCTGTCCCCTTCAATATCTTTTGATTGACAGGTCAGATAAGTCTTTCAGGCAGTACGAAATTTGGCTCCGGGCAAGACTAATATGTCAACAGTGTCAACTGAAGTCAGTTTTCATTATGGCTACAGGGAGAAAGGGTATTGATCGGAATGTTGCAGTTCAATGATAACTGGTGAATGAGAACAAGCCAAGAACGAGTCAAGCTGACGAAATGTAACGACTGGCAAAGATCAGGGTATATCTACTTGTTCTCTCGTGACTTGTGGAGGAGAGGATAGTGACCTTTCACGCTGTTTTCATTTGCATTGCTGGTGGTTTTTATTCTGGAAAAACGACTTGCTGTTGTTGTTGCTATTGTGGTGGTGGTTCTTGTCGTTGTTGTTTTTGTTGGTTTGAGTTTTTGGTTTTGTGTTTTGTGTTTTGTGGTTTTGTGTTTTGTTAATGGTTTTGTGTTTTGTTTGTTTTTTTTTTTTTTTTTTTTTTTGGGGGGGGGGGGGGAGAGGGATGTGTGAGCAAGGTGTTTTTTTTGTTCTTCTTTGCATTGATTAGTATGTTTATGTGGTGGAAAGGAGGCAACGTGTTCAAGTGCACGGTGGTATTTATATCTACATACGTGTTTCTCTGTCTGTCTCCCTGTTTGTTTGCCTAGTTGTGTATGTATCTGTATGGCCCTGGACGTGTGCACACTGCAGAGCGCTCAGAGCAAAACACCTCCTGACATCAACAACTGGTCTTAATAACAACCCAAATATTATACCACACCCCAACCCACACCTCTAGAACATTGAATACCCAAATACTCCGCCCAATCCATGCCTTAAAACGAATCATTTGACAACAAATTGTACATTTATTGATCTTTCTCTGGAAGTAATTTGTCCTTTTACAACCTTGGTGGGAGTGCCAGTTAGGTCTATCCTCCTGGAACACTGATAGCCACAGAACTGTGTATACATAGTTTTAAACTTTTACTGAGTCTGGGCCACCCAAAGACCCATTTTAACCACCTCTATTCAAAACTCCACTCGCTGAACTTAAAACGTCCAAAAGGACCCAGTTCACGATTTAGAAGAAGAATAACAACAACTATTAACCTCTCATCAAAGGCTCCATTCTGTAAAATACTTACGGGAAAGTTGCTAATTGTGGCCCTGTCCTTCCGCGTGCAGGAGGGCATGTGTGTGCCTGAATAAATATAGTTCCCTGTTTTGTTTGACCACAGTGAACCTGACAACCACCCTAAAATACACCGGAGAAAAAATTAGTGAAAGGTAATTATTTTTCAACTGACCTTGTGGACCAGCCGGGTTGGCCGCGACGACAGTGAATTTTATTATATACATGTTTGGTCACGTAAACAGCGATTGCACATATACTTTCTCTGACGTTACACGTATATGCACGCACGCACGCACGGCGTTTCAACATATCATTATTTAAATCACTCATCTGTAATTTTAATCTGCAGTATGTAATTCCATCTGTTCTCTTGCCATAGTAATAATGAGGAGGAACTTCACTATCATCGCCTCACAAAAACATACATAAATAAAATATTCGTGTTTAATAGTGTATACAGTGGCTGATTGATTTTGTTCATTTGATATTGTCTGAGAGAGAATTCCAAATTCGGGTAGTGCTGGGGATAATATAAAATGACTTCGGTACAGTTCAGTTCTGTGTGATGGTACAACCCGTTTCAGTGGTTTCCGTCTGTGATAGGGATTCACAGTCGAAACATATCCATGTGGAGGCAATAAATCAACTACGTTCTGTGAACGTTATCCCTACACCATGCAGTTGCACAATTCAATTTACTCAGACGTGTTATCATTCAAAGTCACGTTCCCATCAATACTGTATTGTATATAGGCTAATGATATAATCCCCACGAACATTCAAATTCCTTTCCCATGCACCAAAAACCTGTTCATACTGGAACGACGACATTTTTTCTCTTTACGAACACAAGAACACTATTCAGCAACTCTTGTAGGTCGTATTATTGTCATTGTCTTGCAAGTATGTTCACTGAATGTACAGATATTTTTGGAAGGGTTTTGGATACAGATTTACAGACAGTGTGTGTTTGTGTGTTTGTGTTTGTGTGTGTGTGTTTGTGTGTGTGTGTGTGCGTGCGTGCTTGTGTGCGTGCGTGCGTGCGTGCGTTCATGCGTGCATGTGTATGTATACGTGTGTGTTTGTGTGTGTGTGTGTGTGTGAGTCTGTCTGTCTGTATGTCTGTCTGTCTATGTTTGTCTGTCAGTCTCTGTCTGTCTGTCTGTCTTTCTGTCTGTCTGGCTGGTTGGCTGGCTGGCTGGCTGACTGGCTAGCTATGTACGAGTATGTGTGCCTGTGTATCTGTGAGTGCGTGCGTGCGTGCGTGTGCAAACATTATAAGAATACGAATACAAGATGAAAGAATTGAGCACAGAGGCTGGACAGCAATCGCTTCGGGACGGGGGGGGGGGGGGGGGGGAGGGGCGGGAGGTAATGGAGTGTATAAGAGAGCGAGCGTATCTTTCAAACGTTGTTTTTGTCCTTGTGTAAGTACTGTATGTGTGCAATCCCGGCAGAGGAGATTATAGAGATGCCTTTGTATATCCACGGGTGACACATGTACTGGAAACGCGTGTGCTCTCAGCTTTCAATTTTTCTGCATGAGAAGTCTTGATTGATGGAATACTCATCTGTTGTCCTTTCTTCTAGGACATAATACAAAACCATTCTCAAAACAGATTTCTAACCATGAGTGTTTATACAAGGTACCAGGACGATTTTAATACTATCGCACACATGCCATTGTGATAAAGTTTTCACAAGATTTTTATTCTCAGCCCTAAGAATTAGCTTGTCAAATGAATCGTGTCTCATACTTCAAATCGAGCATAGATCGTGTTTTGTGTGTGTTCAACGCAAGTGATAGATGGCACTGACAATAATGTCATGCTTGATTTGCTGCGAACATTCCATGAGGAGAGTTATAAAGTAGGCTGCACGAAAGACGGGTATGTATAGAAACACCGGTACACAAAAAGGTGCTGTGAATCCATATGGCGCACAAACAGATCGTCTGAATATTGATCGTGTTGTTCGGTATCATCGTGTATTCGTGCCCCCCCCCCCCCCTCCCCCCCCCTCCCCGCACACACACACACATGTATACAAACACACACACACATCACACCACACCACACCACACCACACCACGCCACACACACACCCAAACGGATCGCCACCCCCTTGACTTGACTAAATTTAATATAAAAAAGGAAAAAAACAAGGTAGCCCATAAACCGCGCGACATGACAATGGGCGGTTCTGGTGAGGTTATATGCCCCTTCTTTCTTTCGGCTGGTAACAGGCGGAACCTCGCGGCAAGATCACACAAGAAAGGAAAAAAGCGTGCATTGGTTCCAAATAGCATGTCGCCTTGGTAACAGTTCGCGTGTAAGTCGTGCATTTTATACGGTAAAAAGACAATAGTAACAGGCGGAACCTCGCGGCAAGATCACAGGAGTTGTCTCGCGTTATCACCCCAGAAGCGCTCATTGACACGAAAAAGACGCACGGCACCTTTAAAACGAGAAAAGAAATTTCAGAGAGATAAGCCACCAGAACCTAGCTTCTGTTTCTCACCTCGAAGTGAGGATTTCCGTAGAAGTGCAATGCCAGTGACAGCTATCCCTCAGTGGCAAGGGGTCGTGAGTCATCTAGTGCTGTGGCATGGGGCGAGTGGATGAAAGAGATATCAATAGACTTTACACGGACCTATTATCCGCACCACACCGTCGTGTTTTCTATCACACGTCTTCACTCTAATCTCTCACAAGAGCGACGTTTGTGCAGGTTTCAATCTGCCAGTGCTGTGGGTGACAGCTTGCTTATTTGGGAATTTGGAATAAGCTCTGTTGATCTTGAACAGTTTCTGACTGAACTTTGAGGTGTTCCTGCTGGGTCCGCTTGCAGCTACTGTGCTTAATACAACCAGAGACATGTCTCTGATACAACCACCCAGGACGTTTGGCTTTTTTTTTTCTTTTCTTTATTCTTTATTTTAATTTAATTCGAAAAAAGCTGGGGTTTTTTGTGCAACCCAGTCATTCCAAATCGACCTCCACCACCCGCGCCAATACACCCCCCCACCCCCACCCCCCCCCCCCCCCCCCCCCCTCTGACTCGCTTCCACCCCTTTCCCCCACTTCTCATTCCTTCGTTCTCAAATAATGTTATATTTCTCCCCACATAAGTTTTATATGGAGTCAAGGGACAGTTTCCAGCAATTAAACTTGTTCTATGTTTTGTTGTAAGCAGAAGAAACTCCGATTGAAACACAACTATAACACGATTGTCAGGTTTTATTACATTGCAATCACGATAATGAAAAAATAACAACATAGATACAAATGAGACTGATACTAATAAAAAATGACGCAATAATAATGGTTATAATCGTTATCATACTCAAAATCATAAGACCGAATTTTCACACAGGCTGATTCTCTTTCGTAACTGATCTTTTAAAGTGAAAGATATGGAAGGGCCAAACGGCGAAAAATACATTCCCACACACTTAGTTTGTATGTACGCAACTTTACAATGATTTCAATCAAGACGTACACAATGTAATCGCCTTTGAGACCTACCAAAAATATCATTGACACCGAGTCCCCATAGAAAAGTACGACTAAACTGAAATGGAACTTTCTTCTTTTGCGCATTCATTTTTGTTTGGCAGTGCAGCGCCCTTCCCAACCGTGACTTGGAGACCCCGGACCTTACACTATGTCTGACAGGGTATGGCAATGAATTTCACCTTGTGATAGATTAGTCTTCTTGTGCGATAAGGGATTTTCTTGCGCTGATTTTGTTTGGAAACGTGAGCTACTGTATGTTTACTGTCAGATTTGTCAGAATTGCCGTTTGTTGTAAAAGCTTTTTGAGAATTTTGAGAATTTTGATTGAAACATTGTTTTTATATTTGTTAAAAGGTAAGGCAAACAGAAGCTACAGAGTGACATCCAACATTTGTTTCTTTGAGTTTCTAAATAGTTCTGGCACTAATCCCGTTAGACCACGTATGACAAATCTCCATTTGTCTGATTGGTTTTAACTAAAACTTTGAAATATTAACTATAGTCGAAAAGCACTCCGAAACAAGACGTTGCAGCAATTGCTACTTAGTAAACAAGTCCAGCTATAGCGGTGAGTGGTCGTGTCATTTCAGAGCAAAACCAACAACGTCTAAAGAGGACAATGTGATGAGAGGAATATGTAAATGATGTATACCTTGTGTGGACGGCCAGCAGGAACACAAGAATGATTTTGCTGTCTATGATTCTCTTCGTGTTTGGCTGGAGCGGTAAGTGGTGTATTTCCTCTTTGTGTGTGTGGGGGGGAGGGGAGGGGGTACGTTGGTGTGTACATGCGTGCCTGCTTGTTTGTCTGTGTTCGTGAGTTCTGTGTGTGTCCTGAACTCAGAAAACATTTAACGCAGACAACAACAAAAATAAAAGTAAAAGTACGATGGGAAGTCATTGAAAATCACACACACACACACACACACACACACACACACTCTCTTTAGCTCTCTCTCTGTCTCTCTCTATCTCTCTCTCTCTCTCTCTCTCTCTCTCTCTCTCTCTCTCTCTCTCTCTTTCGCACACACACACACACACACACACAGGTAATTATTTCTTAACTTACCTTGTGGACCAGCCGGGTTGGCCGCGACTATAGTTTTCACGTATGCGCGCACGCACTGGCACGCACGCACGCACAAACACACACATACACATACACACACACACACTCGCACACACACACAAACGCACATACACGCACACGCACACGCACACTTTTGCACATGTTCGCCATCATTTTCACACACCAAACTACCCCTATCTACCTCTTTTTGTATTATCACTGTTCATCACGACCTCTGTATGGATCGTTAACGTATTGCAGGTGCAGGTGCTCAGTCACAATGCGAGTTCCCAGAGAAGCTGGTGGGGCGGAACATGACGAGCAACTCACTGGGGGTCGTCTTCTTCGACAACAAGACCACACTCACACTCATGGAAGGCTTCCGGGACTGCGTGTCCAACTGTCCACCCATCCCATTGTCCTTTGTCTGTAGTGACAGCCGTAACGACCAGAATGGTATCCAGTACTTTCTCAGGTGAGATGGAGAATCGTTGTGTCATGTTTCTTCTTCTTCTTCTTCTTCTTCGTTCATGGGATGAAACTCCCAAGTTCACTCATGTTTTTGCACGAAAGGGTTTTTACGTGTATGACCGTTTTAACCCCGCCATTCAGGCAGTCACACGCTGCTTTCGGGGAAGAATGCTGAGTATTTTCGTGTTTCTATAACCCACCGATCTCTGACATGGATTACAGGATCTTTTCCGTGCGCACTTGGGCTTGTGCGTGCGTGTACACACGAAGGGGGATAAGGCACTAAGAGGTCTGCACATAAGTTGACGTGAGAGATATGAAAAATCTCCACCCTTAACCCACCCGGCAGCCGCGGCAGGGATTTAAACTCACGGCCTTCCGATTAGGAAGCTGATGTCTTATCCACAAAGCCACTGTGCCTGTAAATTTTGTGTCATGTTAAAAGCAACCGTCCTTGCCATGGGTACCATTACGTAATTGTGTTCGTATTACACAATGCCGTCTTCATCATTTTGCGCTAGAGAAGTAAATGTGCATATTATGTGTATGGTGTATGCCGTTTGTGAATCTTATTATTTAGTCTGTCATTAAGCGTTCCAATTACTTACCTTTCTTGTTCCTTGATTCCTTACGACGTACATTAGTATAGTCTGTTCTAAACTTTGCCAACAAATTATTGCAACACATTTCGCGCCCAAATAAAAGCATTAATTCCCCTGTCATTTCATTCAAACTTTATATGCCAGTTTTATATATGTTTGTCGACTCAACAAAAACAGAAAGGCACAATTAAAAATCGAGAAAAAATCCCAATGGGCAAATCTTTGCCACTTTTACATGCGAGAAGTAATACCCCTAAAAATAATGACGCAAAAAGTCCCGTTTTTGACCGCTCATGCGATCGACATTAGTTGGAATAACATAGCACACGCAATACGCATGCTAGCTAAACAAAACAACCTGTTCGGGGTAGATAATTGGTTTGGCTTTCTTTACGCATGTAAACGTGGCAAAGTTTTGCCTATTGTGACATTTTATCGATTATTTAATTCGGCCCTTCCGTTTTTGTCCAGTTGATTTTGAGGATACCCGTATTTGAGCGGCGGTCACGTGATCCCTGTAAAAGATATCTTTAATCCCAAAGATGATCCAGATAGTCAAGTGAACGGCCTTAACTAGCATATGAAATTTTGAATGAAATGACAGGAGAATTAATGCTTTTAATTTAATTGGGTGCGAAATATGTTGCAATATTTTTTTGCGAAGTTTGGTTTTTACATGGCGTAAAAGCCTCCTTCCACTTGGACATGCATGTACCAACAATAAACACCGAGAATGTTGTGACGATTTGATATCACAGATTGACACTGGTGTCCGTTGATGAATTCAATCAACAAAGAAGCCATGATGTCATAACTGCAGTTGAGAAGCAAGAGGAACCTATTACTGCAATGTAACTCTAAGGTCATGACCTGCTAACTAGTGGTACACAGCTTTGTAGAACGATCCATATCTATAAACAGATACAGGGGGGGGGGAAACAATAACCAATACAATCCTTATCTTTTCACCAATATTTCGGTCTCGTGGCCTACGTCAGGTGCACTTTTATTAGCTAACACGATGTTTACAAATATCCTTTGACAGAACGTGTGTCTGTGACGTAATACGAGATGAGTTTTGCGAGCCGGAATTCCCAATAGAAATGGACCGGAAAATAGTGGAAACGAGTGGTTGGATGACGATGATACAGTGTTTGAAACTTAGTTGGTTAAACAAAAATATGATTATACATACGGTGTTTGAAAGAACAAATTAATATGCTCAAAACATTTGACATGCTTTGTTCGGACATATGCAGGTGTCAAAGGTAGTGTTACAATTCCTAATTAAGAACTAACTATACATCGCAGGTCAGAGACATCCCCACTTGGTGTCAGGCTGAATATGTGCTGGTACCTGAGTCGTGTCACAGATGACAAGTGGGTCTACTACCAAGGACCTCAAGGTAATGCTCATTGTTTAACTCTCACTTCTGACAATTCGCATCTACAATTATGATATTCGTTAATTAGACGGTATTCAGTTGCTGTTGTTGTTGTTGTTGTTGTTGTTGTTGTTGTTGTTGTTGTTGTTGTTGTTGTTGTTTTCTTCTTCTTTGTCTTCTATTTCTTCTTTTTCTTCTTCTTTTTACGTTTAGTCAATTTTTGACTAAATGTTTTAACATACAGGGGTAATCGAGACGAGGGTTGTGGTGTATGTGTGTGTGTGCGTGCGTGTAAGCGTGTGTATAAAGCGATTCCGAGAAAACTACTAGACCGATTTTCATGAAACTTCACATGAGAGTTCCTGGGTACGATATGCCCAGAAGTTTTTTTTTTCATTTTTTCGATAAATGTCTTTGATGACGTCATATCTGGCTTTTTGTGAAGGTTGAGGCAGAACTGTCACGCCCTCATTTGTTGAATAAATTGATTGACATTCTGATCAAGCAATCTTCGACCATGTCCGGACTTTGGTATTGCATTTCAGCTTAGAGGCTTAAAAATCAATAAATGAGTTTGGTCATTAAAAATCTAAAAATTTTAACTTTTTTTTGTAAACGATCTATTTTTTTTTTATCTTATTCTTCATTATTTCCTGACTCCAAAAATATATAGATATGTTATATTTGGATTAAAGGTGGTCGTCTACATTTTTGCTTTATTTCAATAATCTTATGGTTAGATTTCGCTAAAAAGTTATGTCAGATGATGAATGAACCATGGGGAAAAAAGTTATAGAAAAAAAATATGTAAAAAACAATTTTATTTTCGGGTAGCATGACTCACGCTTCCAATATTTTGTTTTCTGTTTGCTGAGAACATGTGCTTTGCCTAAAAATACTGACCAATCAAATTCATGTCACTATGCTTATAGCCACGCCCAAACAAGTGCAGCGACAGTTTGACACTGGAGCGCTGTCCACGCTTGTTTTTAAACGCACGAAATGCACGGGATTTGAGAGGAGTTTTGCGCTTGGCATTTTCCAAATAAGGATATCCTACTATGAGTACTACGCTGGAATACTACAATGAATTTTCAAACGGCTACACTGGCTTCCTCTTTCCTGATCGAAAGGGGGTGTATTGTTGATATTTGTAGATAATAGACTCTGCATTTTAATGGTCAAATGGCGATTTCGGTATAAAAATGTAGACAAGGACCTTTAAAATCAAGCTATGAAAATTAAAAATATGAAAATTATGATTAAAATATAATTTCCGAAATCGATTTAAAAACAATTTCATTTTATTCCTTGTTGGTTTCTGATTCCAAAACCATATAGATATGTTATGTTTGGATTAAAAACAAGCTCAGAAAGTTAAAAAGAATAGAAGTACAGAAAAGCGTGCTATCCCACTCAGCGCAACCACTACCGCACTACACTGCCTTGTCAATTGTACTGCCTTTTTTACGAGCGGGGGACTGACGATGTTATACGGTCTTGGTGAGAAAAAAATGCAGTGCGTTCAGTGTCCTTATGTGAGTTCGACAGCTTGACTAAAATAATGCAGTAATTTCGCCTTACGCGACTTCTTTGTTTTTGTTTTGTTTTCCATTTTGACTGACCGAAAGTCCTTTTTCAAGGGAGGTAAACACGCACGCGCGCGTCTCACAGACTTGGCAAAGCGGTCACGTCCCTTGCGCTCGACACTTTAGTTCGAAGATTGTGTTGTGTTCAAGGACATACATTGTAATATTGTGTCCTGTTTCGTCGGAAAATTAGCAGATTATGGTAATTCATAATCATAACCTTTACGGAAGAAAAGCACTGGACAGTAGAATTGCAAGTCTTAGATTGTATGAAAGCAGTGGAAAGACCGTCTGCTCGAGTTGAACCTGGACCAAATGTAGCTTTGTTGTAAATGTATTCGATTTTGTTTGACTTGCGTAACAGAAGTGACCGATCGCTGAAAAGGGCTGTGAGATACTATCCAATTTAAACCCATGAATCCCCCCACGTGTCGTTCAGAATAGCAATATATCCCTGAAATATTATGAGACACAGACATAATATGAACCTTGAGTTTCAACGCTGTGAGTGTCGAGTGCTTTACAGAGGAACGGAACCACAAAACAAGTCGCGTAAGGCGAAAATACAATATTTAGTCAAGTAGCTGTCGAACTCACAGAATGAAACGCAATGCCATTTTACTCGTAGCATCGTCAGGCCACCGCTCATGGCAAAGGCAGTGAAATTGACAAGAAGAGCGGGGTAGTAGTTGCGCTAAGAAGGATAGCACGCTTTTCTGTACCTCTCTTTGTTTTAACTTTCTGAGCGTGTTTTTAATCCAAACATATCATATCTATATGTTTTTGGAATCAGGAACCGACAAGGAATAAGATGAAAGTGTTTTTAAATTGATTTGGACAATTTAATTTTGATAATAATTTTTATATATTTAATTTTCAGAGCTTGTTTTTAATCCACATATAACATATTTATATGTTTTTGGAATCAGCAAATGATGGAAAATAAGATAAACGTAAATTTGGATCGTTTTATAAATTTTTATTTTTTTTTACAATTTTCAGATTTTTAATGACCAAAGTCATTAATTAATTTTTAAGCCACCAAGCTGAAATGCAATACCGAACCCCGGGCTTCGTCGAAGATTACTTGACCAAAATTTCAACCAATTTGGTTGAAAAATGAGGGCGTGACAGTGCCGCCTCAACTTTCACGAAAAGCCGGATATGACGTCATCAAAGACATTTATCAAAAAAACGAAAAAAATATATGGGGATATCATACCCAGGAACTCTCATGTCAAATTTCATAAAGATCGGTCCAGTAGTTTGGTCTGAATCGCTCTACACGCACGCACGCACACACACACACACACACACACATACACACACACATACACACACACATACACCACGACCCTCGTTTCGATTCCCCCTCGATGTTAAAATATTTAGTCAAAACTTGACTAAATACAGGGACGTAGCACACCTAATAAAAGTGGTAGGGCGGAAAAAAATGGAAGACAAAATGCTGAGACAGCTAAGGAAATATGGGGCTTACACTACCGCCCCCCCCCCCCCCCTTCCCGTCCCCTTGTAATGGTCTAAAAAAGAAAGAAAACATGATGCGATTTCGTGCCTTCTGAGCTCAGTTCCATCTAATCATCTTTCCATCCTCTACCAAACAACGGGCTGGTGAATGTATCAGTGATTATCAATCGACTTACATTTATATCTAAATTCCGATACGTTGAATGTGATGAGCACTTACTTCAAATGACTTTCGTCTTCATTATTGTCTAGTGTGTTAAAAAGCAAGGATTGACAAACTGGTTTACTTCTAAACAAGCAATTTATTGATCCGTCCAGCCATCAACATTGGCAGCCTGAGTGATGACTGAAAAATAGAGGGATTTGTCAGAATATTTTTAGCGCGTTTTCAATCCATCACAACCAGGATGCACACTTGTGTCCATTGTTCAATTCTCTCTCTACATGTTGTTTCATGTGACACTGTTAACCCCACAAGTTACTGTGTTACTCAATTGTTATGGCGTACTTACGGTTAACACAATCACTCACCCCTCAGTCTGACCCCAGCTTCACACACAGAATATACAAAACATTTCTTACCTCCATTGTTTCTCATGGGAGCAGACGGACGAAGAAGCAATTTTCACTAAATTGGCGCCAATACTTTTATGGCCTGACGGAACTCGTCACGTGTGACGTTCTCGTCAAAATAAGACGTCATCCTATTCCAGCAGTTGACCAAGACTAACACACACAAAAAAAAAACCAAAAACCGACCTTATGCCATCGCGTGAATACTACGTGGGGTGTTCTGTTGGTAGATCTCTCTCTCTCTCTCTCTCTCTCTCTCTCTCTCTCTCTCTCTCTCTCTCTCTCTCTCTCTCTTTCTCTCTCTCTCTCTCTCTCTTCTCTCTCTCTCTCTCTCTCTCTCTCTCTTTTTTTTTTTTTTACGGAAAAAGTGGTCGGGCGGTCGCCCTACATGCCCTACCGGGTGCTACGTCCCTGAAATATAATGATTGGCATATCTGTAGGAAACTGGAAGGACTCAGATCCGTTTTTGTATGATCCGTGTTTGTTTGTTTTTGTTTTTGGGGGGGGAGGTTTGTGTGTGTCCTTCCACGTTCATGCTGTACGGGTGGGATCTTGTGTTGTTTTGCGCGCATACTACGTATGTGTACGTGTGTTAGACCGCAATCATATGTCAGCGTGTTTGTCTATCTGTTCTACTATTCTTTCTCCTGTCTTTCTGTGTTTCTGTATATATCTGACTTTAAAATGCTTTTGTATTAACTTCATCCTGATAACTGTTTCAGATTACAATACGTATTACTATTCCTATGTAATTCCCGACGACAATGCAAATATGGCCAGCACGTGCAATTTGACCTCTCCGCTACCAGTAGACAGGTACAACCTCCTTCTGGACACAGGTGAGACCCTCTAAACCGGGTACACACTCCATTGACTTGTTGCCTCGGTATTCCCTGCACCTACTCTCTTTTCGAGTTTATTTGATTGTCTGATAGGTTCTGCATTACTCACGATAAAACTACTTGTTTTCATTGATTTTGCTGCCATATCTCACCATTGTGCTGGAATTTAAAGACAATCCGGTAACAATAAACTTTAGAGCAAGAAAAACTACAACAGAAATACACGTTCCGCGAGTTTGCACTCGTACCTTTAACTGAAGGCCAGATCATTTAATAGCGGTCATTCTCAGAATACTGTTCCAGAGGGGGCTGACCTGATTCAAGAAGGAAATTCAACTATCGTTTTCCATCAGTTTGCTGAAAATCGGCTGCTTCGGGGCAGACATTTTTTTACATTCCTCTCTTGACAAAAAACGCGAGTTAATTTCCAGTATAGTGCGAGTAAAGACTGCTAACAAAGTATACAATTGAAAAGAGGTGATGCCCATTTTTTTGGCTTGATTTTTCAAGTCTATGTCATGCTTTTGGACCATGACTCTGAGAATGACCCATATAAACTCTCAACAAAAAAAGTAATTTGCACCCATTTCCGTACCCAAACGTAAACGTTCATTTCCTTGTCAATTTATTCAAACTTTCTTTGCCGGTAAAGGGCCCCTACTTGCCTATTTGGCACACTTTTCAGACCAAAGATGTCTTTTACAGGGGTCACATGACCGCCGCCCAAATAAGGGTACACCCAAAATCGATCAGGCAAAAAATTTATGATACCAATTAACAAAATCGACGAAAATACTGAATAGGCACAAATTGGCTAATTTTACATACGAGGAGAAAACCAACTTAATAATCTTTCGAGAACAGGTTGTTTTGTTTTGATATCTTGCGTATTTCTTGTGTTATTGCATTCTTACTGATGCAGGTGTCTATCTCATGAGCGGTCAACAGGGGGAGGTAGTTGCGGCAATGTTGAGGGGTTCATGACAAAAAGCACTGCAATTTCCAAATGGATTAATGCTTTGCCTTTTTAAAGGTGGTCGTCTACATTTTTGCTTTTTTTCAATAATCTTATGGTTAGATTTCGCTAAAAAGTTATGTCAGATGATGAATGAACCATGGGGAAAAAAGTTATAGAAAATAAAATATGTAAAAAACGACTTTATTTTTGGGTAGCGTGACTCACGCTTCCAATATTTTGTTTTCTGTTTGCTGAGAACATGTGCTTTGCCTAAAAATACTGACCAATCAAATTTATGTCACTATGCTTATAGCCACGCCCAAACAAGTGCAGCGACAGTTTGACACTGGAGCGCTGTCCACGCTTGTTTTTAAACGCACGAAATGCACGGGATTTGAGAGGAGTTTTGCGCTTGGCATTTTCCAAATAAGGATATCCTACTATGAGTACTACGCTGGAATATAATACTACAATGAATTTTCAAACGGCTACACTGGCTTCGTCTTTCCTGATCGAAAGGGGGTGTATTGTTGATAATTGTAGATAATAGACTCTGCATTTTAATGGTCAAATGGCGATTTCGGTATAAAAATGTAGACAAGGACCTTTAAGTTCTCATGCTTATACTAGACATACCTCGAGTAAAAGATATTTTCTCGGATATGTTATGCCATCTTCCGGAAAATGGTTTAAATCTCTTCATAGGTTTATGTACGTACAGCCCAAAAATCCTCAACTTCGCATACATACAGACACATGATTGACACAAGAACTGCCGAAGGTTTATTTTAGTCTGACGACTTGCGCACATTTGCTAGTCGTGTAAACACATGAGAAAGAAATGGATCTTTCAGGATGTTTTCTGTTGACAGCGGTTATCGGCTGAATGCCTCTCCAAACATGTCGCGGTCACGCATGATTGGGCATTGCTGTAGGCACATAGTTTTTGGATGTAAACTCACAAACCTGTGACGAGTTTTAAAACATTTCCCGGAAAATTGCATCAAACGCAACAAATATCTGTGACAATACCAAATTTTACCCGAAGGACGTCTCGTACATAGACTTTTTTTTTACAATCGTTGTCCTCGCCCAATGTGTGTTTTTCTTTGACTTTGTTTTTAATTACTGTACGTCAAGATTAATTATCTATTCATCTAATTAACAAAATGATTAAGCTTGAATTAATTCAATGCAGAACTAAAATGAATCCCTTTCGTTGTTTCCGACCTTTGTTTGAGACACAAAATAGCCCGAAATGTGCTTTAAATGAGAACTGAAAGCTTTCATTAAAATAACAGTTACCTTTCTGATCATAGCAATTTAATCCGCAGCAACTCTGACGTCACAAGGCAGCGTGTGTCCTGATATCATGCTGGGAGATTTTAGCACAACGCTGAACGATGCCACGTCATCATGTGCTACACACTTTACCATCTGTAACCCAACTGCACGTCAGACAATCACGATAAACGACACCTCATGCACTGATGATGCTTATTTCACAGGTAAATGTATTATATGTTTCTTGTAGGT
Source organism: Littorina saxatilis (assembly GCF_037325665.1). Lineage (NCBI taxonomy): Eukaryota > Metazoa > Mollusca > Gastropoda > Littorinimorpha > Littorinidae > Littorina > Littorina saxatilis. Next base: position 31,417,697 of record NC_090250.1, on the reverse strand, counting down.
TTATTCCGTTTGCTAGATTTGTGTACTTACTTACTTAGCCCCGTTGCCCCCAGCGGAGCATAGGCCATTCTGTCCACTTCTGTCCAGCTGTCTGCCTCTGTGCCTCTGTGTCAAGCCTCCACGCCTCTGTCCACGCTGCCAAATGCATTCTCATGGTCAATTAAATAATGTAGAGGGGAGATTTCGCGATCCACTCTAATGACTGCTCTGTAATAATTCGCAGACTGGAAATCGGATCCGCACAGTTTCTTAGTGTGTTGCCACTGGCTCTCGATGTCCGTGTGAGAATCTTCCTACGGCTCTTGCAGCAGCTGGAACCTAGCTGTTGGAAAGGCTGAGCTGGATTGCTGTCTGTACACCTCTCTCTGAGTAGTCCAACCTTGGTTGGAGTGGTGTGCTTCTTCAGTCGGACTTTGCTGTCATCACTAGAAGGTGGTGATGACACGCCAGCCCCTCGCATCACACGTACATCTCGAACTGTTCGCCTAAGTGTCTGATTGGTGCTTATATGGTCGATCTGATTCTCTGTGAAGTGATCTCCAGACCTCCATGTGGCTTATTTGTGGATCCTTTTGTGAAGAAAGATGCTTCCTCCTTCCACCAGCTGATTCATGGAACACAGGCATGCAAAGCGTTCGCCATTCACGTTCATCTGTCCTAGTCCATGCGTACCCATGACCTCCTCATAAACTGTGTTGCCTGACCCTCTTCAATTGTGAAACAGCCTATAGGTAATGGTAAAATTCATCCTTCTTCTCACCTTTCGCGTTCTTGGTAGGAGCATAACATAGGATGACGTTCAGTTTGATTTTGCTCTTCTTGGTGGCGAACTTGTCTGTGATAATGCGTGCCGATGAGTGCACGCTGTGCTTCCGGTTCTAGCATCAGGACAACGCCTTCAATGTGTGGGGCGCCCTCCTCTGTGTGTCTAGAGTATAGCAGCGTCTCTCCAGATGTTAGCGTCAGCTGGCCTGCTTGTCTCACACAGTCCAAGGAGAAAGATGTTGTAGTTTCTCATCTCCTGTGCTAACTGGACGGTCCGCCATGTTCCGTACATCGTCCTGATGTTCAATGTAGCGATTATTATGGTTTTCCTGGCTTCAGCTTCCGCTGGTATAGCCCTCCGGGTTACTGAGGCACGCAAGCCATCACACTACGGTAAGGAATTCACCATGAGATGGGCTACTTTTCTGCATCCTCTTGAAAATGTTTGAATATATACATGTATGCCTGTTTATACAATTTTGTAAGGCAACATTTGCATGAGCAGTAGCCGACCCCGAAGTTTTATATTACCCAATGAATACGCAAATGTGTCAATTGTGTTTTGAATTAAACGTTCCATGAATGAATTTGTCCTGTTTTTGACGTGTTTATTTCCAACGTGGTAGGCAACCTGTTTAAAATCGGTCTTAATTAAGAAGCATAGATCTTTAGACATGTGTCGGCTCTAAAATCAGGAAAACTGAAAAAGAATTGGAGACAAACGTCTTACCAAAATCACCTCGGAAAAAAACTGTTATGTCGTGACCAAGCACTCAGCTCATGTGGTGCTTGAAGAAAAACTCGTACGATTGTCTACAATACAAAGTTGTAACACGTACCCCAATGATTTCTGTTTTTGCAGATGGTGGGAAAATGGACTGCCTTCACTCCCTCGCACAAGGCAACGTTACCTACATAATGACTTTTGCGCCTACCAGTGACCCTGTTTCTTTTGCATGCATGGTATGTATTTACGTCTTGATCCTTCATTACTATGAAGGTTGCGGTGTTGGATTGGGTATTGTGGGCTGTTGAAATGGGAGTGGGATTGAGGATGGGGGTGGAGGCACAGGAAAATCATACGGTGGTGGTACAAATTCAAAGGTATTAAATGTTTAGTCAGGAGTTCTAATTATACAGGAAAAGTTGAAGAGTTGCAAAGTTGGTCGAAGGTTTAAGGAAGACCCACACAGACCCACATGCACACACGCCCACACACACACACACACACACACACACACACACACACACACACACACACACACACACACACACACACACACACATTTTAACCACAACCTTCTTTTTTCTCAATATTTTGACAATCGAGAAAATTCCCTCGCGTTTTTCAGCTTCGATCCCTCCGCCACACCAACAACCTCCTCTACAAAAAGTCATAGCTAATCCTCGGTAATCCTCGGGTCAAACCGTCACGATATAAACTCTGCACATGTGTCAAAGTCGACTAGTTGCGAATATTCTGAATTTGTGTCGGTTTTTGTAATTGGTACATGGCGTTTTTGTTAGGTCGATTTGAGGGATACCTTTACTTCGGCGGCGGTCACGTGACATCTATAACAGGAATTTTTGATCCGAAAAGTGTGTCAGATAGCCAAGTGAAGGGACTTTAATGACATGACACGGCACCTCGAGACCCCCAACTCCTATGCCCGCCTCCTCTTTGTGGACTACTCCTCGGCCTTTAACACCATTATCCCCCAAAAACTCTATGACAAGCTCCTCCTCTTTGACCTTGCCCCTTCCCTCTGCCTGTGGCTCCTTGACTTCCTCCTTCAGCGCCCCCAGACAGTCAAGGTCAACGGCCTCCTCTCCAAGACGCTGGTCCTGAGCACCGGAGCACCCCAGGGGTGCGTCCTCTCACCGCTGCTCTACTGCCTCTTCACCAACGACTGCGTCGCCTCTCATGACTCAGTTCAGCTGGTGAAGTTCGCTGACGACACCACAGCCGAAGGTCTCATCACCGGCGGTGATGAGACCGTGTACCGCCAGGAGGTCGACTGTCTGGTGTCGTGGTGCGACAACAACAATCTCCTGCTGAACGCCACCAAGACCAAGGAGATGGTGGTGGACTTTCGCAGGAAAAAAGGCCCTGTGGCTCCACTGATCATCAACGGCGATCCCATCGAGATGGTGGACTTTTTCAAGTTCTTAGGCACCACCATCTCCAACGACCTGTGCTGGGATGATAACGTTGACGCCATCGTCAAGCGAGCGCGGCAACGCCTCTACTTCTTGCGCCAGCTCAAGAAGTTCCGCCTCAGCCAGGTCATCCTGGTCCAGTTCTACAGGGCCGTGGTGGAGAGCATCTTGACATTCTCCATCACAGTGTGGTACGGCAACACCTCCCAGCTGCTCAAGAACAAGCTGGAGCGTGTGGTGCGCACTGCTAGCAGGATCGTCGGCTGTGAGCTGCCCTCCCTAGCATCCCTCTATGCCAAGCGCATGCTGTCCAGAGCCCAGAAAATTGTGGCTGACGAGTCCCACCCTGGCCATCCCCTCTTCGAGCGCCTGCCCTCAGGTCGTCGATTCCGATCCCTGGGGGCACGCACTCGACGTCTCCAGACCTCTTTCTTCCCCCAAGCTGTTTCCTCCCTTAACGCATCCCATCCCTCAGTTGGGCAGCTTCGCAGTCGGTGATCCTGCTGGCGGTGAGCTCACCACATCCTGTGACTCAGTGTTAGGTGGTGGTGGTGGTGGTGGTGGGGAGGGGGGGGTGGTTGAGTGGGACTTTGATGTGTGATTTTTATTTTTTTCTATATTTTTAGCTGCATTATTTTAGTCATTCATGAGTGGGTGGGTGGAGGGGATGGGCTAGTTCTAACTATGCATTAGATTATAAAATTGTATTCTGTGTAGACCCTTCCACCAGCATCTTAGACCACTCTTTGTACTTTTTCTTTTAATAGATGATTGTCATTTGTTTTACCTCATGTCTGCCCTGCGTGTGATGGTGTGATCGTGACTGCTGTAGTGTGGGCGTGTGTGTGTTGGTGTGTATGTCAGTGAATGTGTGGGCGTGTGTGTGTGTGTGTCAGTGTGTGTGTGGGTGTGTGTGTGTGCGTGATTTTACCAACACTACGCTAAATTCCTTGTGCTTAAAATGTTTTTTTAATGTCACTTGGCTCAATAAATACTGTATTCTGTATTCTGTATTCTGTATTCTGAATAAATGTTTAAGTTGGGGTACGAAAACGGGTGCAATAGTTGTCGTGCAGAGTGTATAATACGAATACGCCATCGTCTGTTTGTCTGACTGTTGCTGGGTGCCTGTCTGGCTGTCTGGCTGTCTCTGCTTATGTGCTTGTGTGTCGCTACGTGTGCTGGTTGTCATATTCGTTTTACTCTTCTTTCATCGGCAGGCTGTTGAGCGAGATGCACATGATCCCAACATATTGTTCATGTTGCAAACGAGTGTCCTCTGTTCCGGGCTTCTCGATGCAATAGCAAACGGGTTGTCCGCTCCGAGTCGGAATAGGACCTTGGTGAACGCCACCATGACTGCGAAAGGTCAGTTGGTTTGAGATGTGTTGTGGTTTTTTTTAGCTGTACCTTGTAACTGGTGTTTTTTTCTTCATGTCCCAAAATGGCTCAATATTGTAATTAAAAACATTAACACTCTTGGTTATGTTCTGTCGTGGAAGTAACTATAAAAGTTCTTGTTCCCTCATTATACACACTTCGGGTTGGACGAAATGAAGCACATGATTGTACGATTCTGTGAGTGCGAAGACAGAGGCAATATTCCTTCAATTCTTAGGAACCATGAAAATGTTTGTTGAGAAGCAAACATTTCCAGAAAAGTGTTCTGTGTATACACATATACTCCCACCTTAATTTCAACACTAAAATGAATACATCAGAATATCATATTTTTCAATGAGAGATGGAGGAAAAGAGAGCTTTGAAGAGAAAGACTGGCGGTTGCAGGATTGGGAAAATGGACGGATCTGAAAGAATCTGAAGTTGTCTCAATTTGTACATCATTATCTGACTGTGCCAAATGCCACGATCTGTCAATGTCATTCCTGTATTAAAAAGAAAGATTGTCTTAAGAACGCTTCATACTGTGCGTGTTTCTTATTTATTCCTTAAAGGACGCCCATGGAGAATTTGTTTACGCACAACATTTTGAGAAGAAAGTTAGGTAATGAAAAGACGACGCGAGCGTTCAAAGTTACATATTTGTATGGATATTGACTTACTCTTGTCTTGACTTTTCATTAGCAAAAGTATTTAAATAAAGTGAAGAGCCTTTTTTATATTTAGTCAAGTTTTGACTAAATATTTTAACATCGAGGGGGAATCGAAACGAGGGTATGGTGTATGTGCGTGTGTCTGTGTGTGTGTCTGTGTGTGTGTGTAGAGCGATTCAGACTAAACTACTGGACCGATCTTTATGAAATTTGACATGAGAGTTCCTGGGTATGAAATCCCCGAACGTTTTTTTCATTTTTTTGATAAATGTCTTTGATGACGTCATATCCGGCTTTTCGTGAAAGTTGAGGCGGCACTGTCACGCCCTCATTTTTCAACCAAATTGGTTGAAATTTTGGTCAAGTAATCTTCGACGAAGCCCGGGGTTCGGTATTGCATTTCAGCTTGGTGGCTTAAAAATTAATTTATGAGTTTGGTCATTAAAAATCGGAAAATTGTAAAAAAAAATAAAGATTTATAAAACGATCCAAATTTACGTTTATCTTATTCTCCATCATTTGCTGATTCCAAAAACATATAAATATGTTATATTCGGATTAAAAACAAGCTCTGAAAATTAAATATATAAAAATTATTATCAAAATTTTTTTTTCGAAATCAATTTAAAAACACTTTCATCTTATTCCTTGTCGGTTCCTGATTCCAAAAACATATAGATATGATATGTTTGGATTAAAAACACGCTCAGAAAGTTAAAACAAAGAGAGGTACAGAAAAGCGTGCTATCCTTCTTAGCGCAACTACTACCCCGCTCTTCTTGTCAATTTCACTGCCTTTGCCATGAGCGGTGGACTGACGATGCTACGAGTATACGGTCTTGCTGAAAAAGGGCAGCTACTTGACTAAATATTGTATTTTCGCCTTACGCGACTTGTTTTTAAATGTCGTGTTCCAATAAAGGAACCCTTGCGACTAGAGATCTACACTATAACCGACATAAAGATAATCAAATGGACTTGAGTGTAGATCGTTATGGTGAGACCATTTATTGGCAAACCAGTTAAAAATCTGGAAAGGCCATTAATTCTTCTACCATAGTCATAAAGCAGATTGGTTTTACAAGCGGCAGTGTCATTACTGTTGATCCTACAGCACAGACCCCCCCCCCCCCCCCAAAAAAAAAAAAGTAGACTCACAAATGCAAGGTATGGGCGTTAAAATCGAAAAAACAAAAGCTGATCATTGTGCATGGCATTGGAAAGCAGAATCAGATGTGTGGCCTAACCGTCGGCCTTTTTGTGTCATGCAAAACTTGTTCCGTTTTGATTTTCAACGGTTTTAGCCCGGGAACCTTGCTTTTGTACATTTGATTTTGAGAGCTGTCTGTTGGAGGTTACACTGTACGGACAATCCCTCGTGTAAAGTCAATCTCTTTGCTAATTATGGTCAGGGAATGCGTAGTCTTGCCAGTCATGTAACTGGTTTTCGAAAACGGGCTCATCACAAAGATCGGTACTTTAAAGTTAAATGTATCTGCCTATTTTTTGTATGACGGGTAGTATATAGTTGCGGCAGTCTTCGTATATCCATGTCTGTTGGAACAAATTCAAAGTTATGTTCCATGCACTCTGATTCTAAGAGAGAGAAAACAAACTCAAGCTCAGATTTAAGACGTTTGTTTACAATTACATTGTGCATGTGAATGGGTATACATTTCTGTACTGGT
>NC_090250.1:31361030-31406030 GCF_037325665.1 Littorina saxatilis | reverse complement strand
AATGCCAGACGCCAGGCGGAGCAGCCACTGGATAGCCAATTTTAAAGTCTTAGGTATGACCCGGCCGGGGTTCGAACCCACGACCTCCCGATCACGGGGCGGACGCCTTACCACTAGGCCAACCGTGGGTAAATACCCGTGTGACTTGGAATAAAGGCCGTGAAAGGTGGATGCTCGCCCTAATAGGCTTCAGGTTTGCTGGCCGATGTGAATGCGTGATATATTGTGTAAAAAATTCCATCTCACACGGCATTAATAGGTAACATTAGTTATTGTAAAGCGCATTGAGCATATATATGATTATGCGCTATAGCAAATGTCCATTATTATTATTATTATTATTAAAAACGGTCATACACGTAAAAACCCACTCGTGCAAAAAGACGAGTGTATGGGAAAGGCCCCTAATATGGACCACTTTTTGTTTATTGCTGATAACTAGCTTGTTTTCTTGCGAAGAAGTTTCATTTTGTGGTTGGTAGTCCTTCTCTCTTAGTTTAACCGTTAGGCATAATTAGAGTGAAATAACTTTGATAGACCTTCAGCAAAAATTAAATACAGAAAAAAATCACAAATGGTCCATGTTAGGAGCCTGGGCGCCCAATATGGACCAGTGAAGCGGCCTTCGCGAATCACTGTAAAAAGCCCCCTATACTTCAAAATAACATGATACAACTTAGTGTGCAAGTCAGACTAATTCAAATATGCTTTAGATTTAGCTGTTTCGGGTTGATGAGAGCATTATTTGAAGCACACCAGGAAACTGAAGAAGCTTATCAAAAACAGAGTGATAATAAGTGAAATTATCAACTTCCACAAAAAAAAGACTATTTGTTATATTTGTTTGAAATCTTGGAGGCTAGTTATAGGTTATTTTCAGCAAGCTTCTTAATGAATTAATTGAAATTGCCTTTAGTTTTTATTTTCTTCGATTTGTTGAAGGTGGTCCATATTAGGGGACTCACACATGTATACTTTGAGGTTTTGCTATTATTTTTTGTTTGCAGTAGAAACTCGGGGTACATACTGTTAAAACGTAACAAATACTGTCTGAGCTGTCATATATAGCTCGTCGCGATATAACCTTCGTGGTTGAAAACGACGTTAAACACCAAATAAAGAAAGAAAGAAAGAAAGAAAGTCATATATAGCCATTTTTATGTTAGGCACAAAAAAAAAATAGGTGTGGTTACGGTAACATAGCCAAAAAAAATAGGGTAGGAAGGTAGGCAATCACTTTTTCTTTTTTTTTACTTTTTTTTCTAATGTGTACAAATTAAACCTACTTTACAGGGAAATAAGTGTGCGACTCGGGCGATTTCGCTTTCATTGCGTTTTCTGCACTCGTTTTTTTTTTTTTTTTTTTTTTTGGACAAATGTAATAAAAAGTTATAGGGTCAGCCCCTAAAAATAGGGTAGGTCGGGTTACTGTAACCACACCTATTTTTTTTTTAGGCCTTATGAAAGCTTTGGCTGTGGACAGAAACGAGTCCGTTTTAGGCGGCAAATTTAGAGTGAACCCTGCCAAAAGTGAAAAAAAGAGAAAAAGCCTAACGGTTTTGAGGTTTGTGTTTCTGCAACTGTTTTGACATGTGCAACTTATCCAGAGAGGGTGAATAAAGCGAATGAAATTGTTTTGAGAGCTCTAGCGCCGTTAGTTTGTCAGAACAAGAGGTGGTCCATATTAGGAGCCGGTGAAATTAGTGAAAATTCGATTTTGATGAAATCTTTACTGAGCAGATTAATTAATTTGTAAAGCTTTCAAGCTAAAATGTAGTTCCATAGTCCGGACTGAGTCAAAGATGGCCTGATCAATATCTCAATTCATTTGGTTGAAAAATTAGGTCGTCACGGTGCCGTCTCAACTTTCACTGAAAAGTCGAATATGACGTCACCAAAAAGATTTGTTTTTGAATTGAATACACGTCTGGGGGTATCATATAGAAAATGTTAAATGTTAAGTTTGTTGAAAATCTGTCCATTCGTTTTCTCTCGGAATCGCTCTACACACACACACACACACACACACACACACACACACACACACACACACACACACACACACACACACACACACACACACACACGCACCACCACCACCCTCGTCTGGCTTCCTTGTCTATGTTAAACCATTTCCTCAACACTAAATGTAAATATATACAACTTTTGGTACGAATTTAAGCGATGAGGGCGGAGGGCCGGGGAGGGGAGATAAGGGGCGTGATTATTATTGATCTGTGTCCATGTCAGAAAACAGAACTGGTATGCTCGGGTAATAACTTTAACTAATTTTCTATCCAGAACTGACGTCACGAATGATACCCGAGTGTACATGTGTCTGGAGTTGACCAAACAAACGGACAATAAGTATCTGTACTACCAGAGGCATTTGAGTAAGTTCGTTTTCAAAAATCTAGGTAATTAATGCTCGTGAGTAGGTGCCTGTTGGGATGCGTTCGCGTGTGCTTGCGTGTGCTATTTCGTGCTTTTGTGTGTATGTTTGTGAGTTTGTGTGTGTGTTTGTATGTGAGGGGGTATGTGTGTGTGCGTTTGTCTGAGAGGGGTATGTGTGTGTGTGTGTGTGTGTGTGTGTGTGTGTGTGAGTGTGTGTGTTTTTTTTGTGTATGTGTGTTTGTTCGTGTGTGTGTGTGTGTGTGAGTGTGTGTGTGTGTGTGTGTGTGTGTGTGTGTGTGTGTGTGTTATGTCTGTCTGGCTTTCTGTGTAACTATGTTCCTTTTGTCCGTCTGTCTGTGTATCAGTCTGTGTACCAGTCTGCCTGTCTGTCAGCCTGTCTGTCACATTTTCTGTCACTTTGTCTGTCACTTGGCGTGTCAATGTCTTCGAACACAAACGAGCATGCCTAATTGCGTGATATGTGTACAAAAAAGCACTGCAATGTTAAAGGCGTTACCCCCCCCCCCCCCCACTCTCCTCCCCCGGGATCTCCCCGATATTGCAGTCCTTCCCGTCCTCTGTCACATCCTCTAATTCTTTGCTGCATTTTTTCCTCTTTTGTGTGTGTGTGTGTAAAACTTGTATCTTGTCTGTCTTGCGTTCTCATAGGGGTATAAGTGATTCTATGACCTTGACATAACGTGAAATAACAATTCCTATCTAGATGTACATATTTATAACCACACTTAATATAAGCTTAGCTTGTTGTGTGGCAACAAATGTTTATATCGTATATACATGCCACCCTGTATTTCATTAATAAAATCTTGTTTAAACCAAAGGCGTGATGTTTTGTTTCCCTTTGATAGTCAATGAGACGGCAGGGAAGGACTACGTGGTGACTCTCAACGCCGGGCAGTCGGTGTCACCTGATCAGGTGTGTGACACCCTGAATAGCACTCTTCAAGGCACCAGACACCATCTGCTCCTCAAGCCAGGTATTGCTCTATTTGTCTAAGAGAGGTCATAACGAATGTTTATTCGTTCATGTTGGGAGTGGTTTCATGTGTATATACACGTTTGCATTATTTTCTGTACCTCTCTCTGCGTTTGTGGGATTTTTTCTTTAACATAAAGTCAAGTTATAACTACAAGTTTTAACATAGAGTGGGGTTCGAGACGTGGATAGTTTTCCATCTATTTTTTTTTTAATTTATGTCAAACATTCTCAAACTGGGAGCTTATAATAACTTTCGTTCATTCACGAGCAGGGACGCAAGACGAAGTCCCTGTACTTGTTTTTTTTCTATGACAGACCCGATCACCTCATCTTTCACCGACTGTCCCTCCGTCCTGACCGGTGTGTTCAACAACACTGACCCCTCGTGTGAATCAAGTCTGGATGTGTGTGAGGACAAGACCAAGATCTCTGTCACCGGTACTGCGTGCAGCCCCAAGCCCTTCTACTCGGGTGGGTATATACTGGATATTTTCAGGATTATTGCACATGTAAGAGTGTGTGTGTGGTAGGTTGGTGGATAGGTGGGTGCAGGGGTGGATGTGTTTGGTGTGTGTGTGTGTATGTGTGTGTGTGTGTGTCAGTTTTAAACTATCTGTCTGTCTGTCTGTCTGTCTGTCTGTCTGTCTGTCTGTCTGTACCTCATATGTCTGGTTAGCACTGTACTGTTTTGTATTTCAAGTGGCCGAGCTTAAACATGTCAAAAACAAAAGCAAATCAAACGTACTTAGTCCCAGTTTCTTATTTTTGAGTCAGAGGGACAAAACCTTTTCAGTCGTAACCTGGAAGTAACACATTACCTTGTATTGCAGACTCGGGGAGCGTGGGGTGTCTGCATACTGTGCCTGCTGCTGGCACCATGTATGTGACAGTCTACAACACGGATGCGACCAAGGATGATGTGGACACTTTCAGCTTCACGTGTGTTGTACGTGTATCTGAGATATTTGGGCAACCATGCGGGAAATGTTTTTATTACCTTTTTATATTTAGTCAAGTTTTGACTAAATATTTTAACATCGAGGGGGAATCGAAACGAGGGTCGTGGTGTATGTGCGTGCGTGTGTGTGTGCGTGTGTGTGTGTGTAGAGCGATTCAGACTAAACTACTGGACCGATCTTTATGAAATTTGACATGAGAGTTCCTGGGTATGAAATCCCCAGACGTTTTTTTCATTTTTTTGATAAATGTCTTTGATGACGTCATATCCGGCTTTTCGTGAAAGTTTAGGCGGCACTGTCACGCCCTCATTTTTCAACCAAATTGGTTGAAATTTTGGTCAAGTAATCTTCGACAAAGCCCGGGGTTCGGTATTGCATTTCAGCTTGGTGGCTTAAAAATTAATTAATGACTTTGGTCATTAAAAATCTGAAAATTGTAAAAAAAAATAAAAATTTATAAAACGATCCAAATTTACGTTTATCTTATTCTCCATCATTTGCTGATTCCAAAAACATATAAATATGTTATATTCGGATTAAAAACAAGCTCTGAAAATTAAATATATAAAAATTATTATGAAATTTTTTTTTCGAAATCAATTTAAAAACACTTTCATCTTATTTCTTGTCGGTTCCTGATTCCAAAAATATATAGATATGATATGTTTGGATTGAAAACACGCTCAGAAAGTTAAAACGAAGAGAGGTACAGAAAAGCGTGCTATCCTTCTCAGCGCAACGAATACCCCGCTCTTCTTGTCAATTCCACGGGCACTGCCTTTGCCACGGGCGGTGGAGTGATGATGCTACGAGTATACGGTCTTGCTGCGTTGCGTTGCGTTCAGTTTCATTCTGTGAGTTCGACAGCTACTTGACTAAATGTTGTATTTTCGCCTTACGCGACTTGTTTCTTTCTTTCTTTCCTCCTTTGTTGCATGTATTTGAGTTACCTGAGCGTAATCAGGAGAGTTTTTTTGCATTTAGTCAATCGAGACGAAGGTGGTTGTGCATTTGTGTGTGTCAGTGTGTGTTTGTGTGTGTGTGTGTACAAGAGTATTTATTTCGAAGATCTTCGAATTTATATCCACACTATGTGTAATTCGGAACTGCAAGTTGCTGATGGCACCGAAACACGCACACACTTGCGTTGCCCTAATATTAATTGTTGCTTCTAGCTTTCCAGGGGAATGGAACGACCCGAATTTTCAAGCAATGGTATTATAGCAATGTGACCATTAAATAAAGACAAATGTAGAATGCAAAAATGAATACTCTCTTGTTTGTGTCTTTCAGGCGTTGAGTTTGTCTGGTAGCACGCTGGCTCTGTCTCAGAACCCTTCCACATGTCTTGACTCGCAGACACCTACATCAATCTCAACAGACCATGTTTTCACTTATGACCGTAAAGGTAAGGAATACCATTCAATTTGGTGGTTGTACATTGATAAACGTCTCTACTATTTTGATTAAACTTTGAGCAAACATGCCAGGCAATGCTTCAGCACTTTGATCTCTCTCTTCTTTTTCTGTCGGGCTCTCTCTCCCTCTCTCTCCCTCTCTCTCTCTCTCTCTCTCTCTCTCTCTCTCTCTCTCTCTCTCTCTCTCTCTCTCTCTCTCTCTCTCTCTCTCTCTCTCTCTCTCTCCCTCTCTCTTTATTTAAAAAAATAATAAAAATGTATAACTTATTCAGCCACAAATATAAACATATTCTACATACATAAAAAGCTCTCTCTCTCTCTCTCTCTCTCTCTCTCTCTCTCTCTCTCTCACTCTGTGTTTCTCTCTCTGTCTCTCTCTCTGTCTCTGTCTCTCTCTGTCTCTCTCTCTGTCTCTCTCTCTCTCTCACTCTCTCTCTCTCTCTCTCTCTCTCTCTCTCTCTCTCTTTGTTATTGTTTTTTGGTTTTCTTTGGGGGGGGGGGGTTGGGTTGGGAAAAGGGGGGTACATTTCTGGCAGATTTGGGTACATATAAAATAGGAGTGGCTTGCCACTTATGATATCTGGTGTTAATTTTCATTGTAGCTTCAAGATGTAAAAGGTTTGCACTCTGCAAACATTTGGACAAACATATTTATCTAGAGTATCGTCAATTTTGAAAATAATTTTGTGCGATTTTAATCATGTTTCCCATGTTTGTCTTTCTTGCAGAGGAGTGCCGTGAGTATTTTTACTTTGTTTCATTGCTGGTTGGTAAGTTGGTGAGTTGGCAGGCTAGGCTGCTTGGTTGGCTGATTGGGTGGTAAGTTGGTAGTCTGCCAACACCCAGATTGTTGAATGGATGTTGAACGGTGTGGATGGTCAATAGATGAAGTTCAAAAGATGAAGGTCAATAGATGAATGCCAATAGATGAAGGTCAATATTTGAAGGTCAATAGATGAAGGTCCTTAGATGAAGGTCATTAGGTGAAGGTCAATAGATGAAGGTCAATAGATGAAGGCCAATAGATGAAGGTCAATAGATGACGGGGTTGTGAATGGATGGCTCGTTGGACTGAAAGGCAAGGTATTACAGTGTGAATAGATGGAGGGGGAGTTTACAGATGGCTAGAATGGTTCGACGGACGGAAAGGTGAAGGAATGGGCGGGTGGGGGTGGTTAATCGATGGATTCTTAACAGACGGAGGAGTGGCCTAATGTTGGTTGGTTATTGTTTTACTTTGTCTCTACAGCAAATATTGCTATTCGAGACCGAGGAAAGTTTGTTTCTTTCTCAGTTTACATGACGAGCTCCATGCTTAAAACTATTCACATTCTGATCTATATCTATAACTGTAAAACAAAAAGAAAGTTTCTAAATGTGGCTAAATGAGTGATCGATCGATAGAAGAGCAAAGGCATGAATTGTTAGTATATTGTTGATAGGTAAATGAATAAATGAATGGTTGACTGGACCTGATGCTCATTGAAACATTTCGTTTACAGCAACTGATGAAGACTCTCTGGATCTGATTCTCATCCTTATCATCGTGTTCAGCATCCTTCTCCTCATCATCATTATCGCCATCATCATCTGCCTCGTCTGCCGCAAGAAACGTGCCAAGCGACACAAGAAGGACGAGGAAGAGGCCGCCATCTTGAAACAAGAGGAAGGAGAGGGAACGTGTAAGAAAACAAACTACTACTGCTCAGACGACGACGACGACTATTTCTGCTACTACCGTGATACTAATCCGTTTCCTCCTCTTCCTTCCTCTTCTTTATATTTTCTTATTCTTCATCCTCTTATAATTCTCCTGGGTGTACTTCTTCTTCTTCTTGCATTCTACAGCATTGCTTGGTGAATGGGGTGTGGTATGGGGCTAGCATTTCAGCAAATGTAAATATAATATTAGATGCTCGCTCTCTCAACAACCACAGTATATCACATCAATGTATTATCAAAATATGTATGTGTACATTTTAGTGTGATATCTTTGGGAAGGAGGGGGGTTGCGTGGTCTGTTTTGTAAATCCACTTCTTTGCTAACCTTTGACAGATGGTGGTTGTTTTGCATAACTTGTGCTTCTGTTGCATGCAACTGTCTTTCGCCTTCTGCCTGAACATGAGAGTGTGTATAGCTTTTTACACAGTGTATTCCATTTGTATATATAGGTACTAAAACAATGGTCCTCCTCAGGACTAGATTTCATTGTGATACGTCCCCCACAAAGGGACTTTGCTTTGTAAATCTCGTTCCCCCGTGAGGAGGGTCTGATGCTCCCAATAGGCTGTCTGTGAAGGGATACTTTCTTCTCTCTCTTTCGCTCTGCTAAGAGATTTTAACAAATCTCAGAAGAAAGTCTCTGCTGACTTTCAATTGTTTCTTTCACAAGTTCTGATGTTTTATATATAGTACGTATATTTATCGTACCGTTTTTAGAGAGGTGGTTTGTTACTTTGTGTGTTGTTGTTGTTGTCGTGGTTGTGGTTGATGTAGTTGCCAGGAGATGGGGACGGGATGAGGTGGTGGTAGTGATGGAAAGCGTAGCAGTATGGGCGAAATAATTGTGCTGGAGGGAGCTGTGAATCTGTTGACGTTTTGCCTTAGTGGTAAACACTCTAAGTTTGCATCAAGTGTACTTTATGATTCACCTCGATCAGTATCGTCGTTGAGTTATATTTTCCTCTATGTCTGCTTAATTCTAATCAAATAATATTTGTTTAACTATTTTCCGTTTTTGGTGCCTGTTTTTAAGCTTGTTCGATCGTTTTGTTTGTTTTAACTTCATGTAACAAAGGAGAAGGGTACACGAATACAAGTCGCTATATGTTGTTTTTAACACTGTTTTGCTTATAAATGTGCACGTTAAGTCGCTGCTACAAAACCTCTTCTTTCCGTGTAAGCTCCCTTTTCTCTGCTTTTGCTTGCATCTTGTGTATAATCATGCATGTGTAACCTTTTCTTCTCCTTTCCTCTTTTCCTTCCCTGCCCCCTCCCCTGTCCCCTCCCCTGTCCCCTTCCCCTCATAACCTTCCCTCTCCTCCTTCCCTTCCCTGCCCCCTCCCCTGTCCCCTTCCCCTCATAACCTCTCCCTCCCCCGCTTGCACACATGTATTTTAACATTATATACACAATTATTATCGTTTAAACACTATATTTTATGTATTATGGTTTTCTCATGTATGCATGATTAACTTTATCTTAAATGTATATGACATTTTGGGTGGAAACAATCGATGTCCTTATAAAACATAATTTGGTCTACGTGTGTGTGACCAAACCCTACACGGCCACTTATAAATTCTTCAATCCTTTCACACAAAAATGTGCACCGAATGTCGAATAATATAAATCGACAAATCTTTATAAAAATTATATCAAACATACACACACACACACACAAAATTTCCAAAATGATATGTGTTAACCACTTGTACCTAATATCTGCTGTAAATGCGACCAAACTATCAATCCCTTTACCACTTATCAAACCCTGAATTTCAACAACAAAAACACCACAAATCCCCCAAACGCTTTCACCATCACCCCCCTTCCGAACCCAACGTATCCCCACCCCCTTATTCCACGCCTGCACCCACCCAACACACAGATGGCTCCCACTTGTCCGTAGATTCTGGCTACGGACGCAGCCCCGAAGGTGACGTCACAGACGGAGGGAGGGGGGCACACGGCAGGCGGGGAGTTGGACCAGGAGGGGTGGGACCGGTCCGTACCCACTACGCCGAGACCTATCAAGTGGCGGAGGACAAGGGTCCAAAGCATCTGAACTTCGTGTCCCGGCGAAGGCATAAGGAGCAGTATGGACCCGATGGGAAGCTAAAGGTGGGAACCTCAACGAAGAACAACCTGTGTAAAGCCTGACATTAATTGGGCAAAGTCCACTTCACGAAGCTGGCTGCGCTTTGCTTTGGCATTGCATTTTCGGTAACCAAAAACAAAAATAAAAAATACTTCGTAAAGTCGACTTTGAGCTCAATCAAGTCTAACGTAGGACTCATAATGAGTAAATGTCTTGGCTAAACTGCACGCTGTGTGTGTGTGGGAGGGGGGGTCTGTGTCTGTGTCTGTCTGTCTGTCTGTGTCTGTCTGTCTGTGTCTGTGTGTTCACGAAGAGAGAGAGAGAGAGAGAGAGAGAGAGAGAGAGAGAGAGATAGGGTTCCACTCGCGAATCTTTCAAGATGTGATAACAATTTTTTTCCAAATTTCAGGATGCAAGTCGCCAGGGTGAAGGGGTAAGTTTCGGTTTATTGATTTTCCTTCCCTATGAACAATATTTTTATATCACAGCACACAATGGTTATACAACTATTGCATTAATATAGAAAATTATTACAGCACACAAATGTAAAAAAACGAATACATTTATTGTCAAGTTTACCGCCATAAACGTCCTTGCATTGTGCCTAAAAGTACCCAAAAAAACTACGAATTGTATTTGGTCAGAACTTTGTATTCTGTGTATTTTCGTTTCAGTATGAGCCGGATGGAGAGTGGGAGTATTCCGATGATTCTTGGGAAGAGGTAGGCATTTTCATTTTCATTTTCGGATGTTTATTGTTATTTAATACTGACGTTGGCGTTTGCGTGCCAAATCGGTGACAGATTATTTGAATATCGTTGTTATTTTAAAGGCTCGTACTTCTTGAAGTTGTGTCGTAATCTCTGACGACAGGACGTTTAGCCTTTTGACAACATACTGTGTTCTTGTGATTGTTTTGTGCTTAAAAGATATACGTTTTTCAATCTTTTCCATCGAAAACGCCGCTAGCGCTTTGTATCCTTAGTTATGTGCATCACTTTTTAATCTATAGTTCTGGAACTAAGGCGTTGGCGTTTCAAACTCCAGAATCAAGTATGCATATTTCCATAAGTCCACTTTAGCTTCAAAAATTATTGTTTGTTTGTTTGTTTGTTTGTGTTTTTTGTTTGTTTTTTTATTTGTACATGTGTTTAGTTTTTCTGTAAGAATCACACGTCAATTAGTGTAATTGTGTTGCCAGTACGTGGATGAGGAAGGAAAGACACAAGTGAGGCCCAAACAGAAACGTCGCCGACGAAGACGACAACGACGACGAAGGAAAAAGAAGCACGTCTACACAAAGACACGTGTCCTGGAAGATGGAACAACGGTAGGTTTTTGTTTTCCTCCTTTATACTTCTCTGACTGGATCAAGTAATTAAGTGTAAATCTCTCTCTCTCTCTCTCTCTCTCTCTCTCTCTCTCTCTCTCTCTTTCTCTCTCTCTCTCTCTCTTTCTCGCTTTGTTATTGTTTTGTTTTGTTGTTGTCGCTGTTGTTTTTGGGGGGTGAGGTGGGGAAAGGTGGCTACATTTCTGGCAGATTTGGGTACGTTTAAAAAATAGCAGTTGCATACAGAAAGCAACATGAAATATTAATGCTTCAGTCAGAAAACAACATGAAATAGCAGTTCACACAGAAAACAACATGAAATAGTAATGCTTCAGTCAGAAAACAACATGAAATAGCAATGCATACAAAAAACAACATGAAATATCAATGCTTCAGTCAGAAAACAACATGAAATATCAATGCTTCAGTCAGAAAACAACATGAAATATCAATGCATACGGAAAACAACATGAAATGTCAATGCTTCAGTCAGAAAACAACATGAAATATCAATGCATAGAAAACAACATGAAATGTCAATGCTTCAGTCAGAAAACAACATGAAATGTCAATGCTTCAGTCAGAAAACAACATGAAATGTCAATGCTTCAGTCAGAAAACAACATGAAATGTCAACGTTTCAGACAGAAAACAACATGAAATGTCAACGTTTCAGACAGAAAACAACATGAAATGTCAATGCTTCAGTCAGAACACAACATGAAATGTCAACGTTTCAGACAGAAAACAACATGAAATGTCAACGTTTCAGGTGGAGGAGGAGGTGGTGAGCGAGTACAGCGAGACAGCCTCGTCCGACAGGTCGCTGTCTGGGGAAGATGGAGAGGACATTGCGGAGAAGATCCAAGAAGCCAAAGAAAAACGAAGAACACGACTGGACAAGATTATGGTAAAAGTGCACAGCTCTTTTCTTTATAACTACAGTATAAGAACAGATTTGTCAGAATAATACCTTTCTTAGCTATAACTGTAATAATCATAGAACTGTTGTGTCACATGTTAGTAGATTTGATGAACTTCATCAATGCGTTGTTTGTTGAAAGCATGTGCATAAAAAAATGCCAGAAACAAATGGTGCATGCATGATGAGGTTGCAGAAAACCTGAGAAAAACATAGTGGGTTGTTTCAGGCACTACAGATAGGGAATCTCAGTCACTCAAAACTGCATAAATGTCTCTCTTGTTGCGCGTGGTTAAGGAAAAAATCACTATGCAAGCCATTAAGCAAGCGTCTGAGGAATTATTCTAGAACATTACACACAAAGCCATTACGGCTTTGGAGCGGATGAACTATTTGCTAATCAATAAACGGTTTAACGTGCTTCACATTAATGCGTTCTGGGCTATATAAAAGCAAATTGCGGTTTGGAATCAGTGGGTCTGGGAGACATTTCGAAGATTTCTATTCCATGGTGGCCACAAGCATTGAGGTAAAAGGTAAAACGACAAAACTCTCTCCATCTCTCTCTATCTATCTCTCTCTTTCTCACTCTTCCTCTCTCCCCCTCACTTATTTATTTGTCTTGTATTGCATTCAGGCCCAGGACACTAAGGAGCACACGCAAGCCATCGTCACGCGAGAAATGGACGAGAAAGAGCACCAACCCGAGCGCAAGCAACGTCGCTCTCTCCTGAACCGACTCAAGATGCGAGCGCGTGGTCTAAAGAACAAGAACTCACCGAAGAAACGAGGCTTGTTCCCTGGCCAGTCTGGCAAGGGGGAGGTAGCCGGGTTGTCTGATGAGGAACGAGAGATCCCCTACCTGAGGCAGTACAAGACCAAGAAAGGCCTGGAGAAGGTACTCAACGATGAAGGCTTCTTCGACGACCCGAAGGAGAAGGCCACGGCTGAGACGATCTTTGTAAGACTTTTTTTGTATAACTGTTGATTGTCCTTTTTGTGATTTTGTTTTCGAAATTCACATCTTTGAAGAATATTTCTTGTTCTAGCGTATTGACTTAGCAGAAGAGAAACCCTGACTGCGTTTAAACGCGATCTTCCAAAAGAGACACTTTCAGAAGAATAATTGTGGTTTTGCTCGTGGTACAACTATTGATCATATCTTTCCAACACTATACATTTCCAGCAGATGACTATTGGTCAAGGTGGATGAATTACAACTAAAGGCGACTATTTTGTCTAATCGCATACCAATGGGTTCCATCCAGATACGCTATGATGTGCTGTGATCGAGCAACCGAGCTGACATTCCTGATAAACCAGGAGAAAGATCTTAGACCAGAAGTTTGAATGTTGTATGAAGTTGCGAGTATCAGCACGCGTTTATGAGCAAAATGTTTGTGCGTTTGTGTCACGTCTGTTAGAGAGACAAAATGAACACAGTATTTATTTTTCTATTTATTCATTATTTATCTATTGTTAATTTGTTTATTTATTTGTTTTTTTCTATTTTTGAATTGTTTCTCAAATTCTTTCTTTCTTTCTTTCTTTCTTTCTTTCTTTATTTGTATATATATCTATTCATTCATTTCCAGGGTTTCCGCGAAGCAGAAAGACAGCTGTCGCCCAAGCCGGGTGACACAGCGGCTCCAGTACAAGGCGTGGTGACAGCTACCGACAGCAGCGCCACAAGCGAAGATTCCAGAAAGCTGGAGGACTTTGAGGAACCTGATGACGTCGGGCAGGATGACGTAGATGCTGCTGATGACGTCAACATGCGTGAAGGGGAAGATACGGTATGAGAATCTGGCGGACAGACAGGGAGATAGTGAGACATGAAAAGAGAGATGCAGTTGGGAGATTGACGTCTACTTTTATTCTGTTCAAATGTCTGTTTGTGTCTAAATCTGTCCGTTTTCGTGTTTGTGGGTATATATAATACGTAGGCATATAGAGGTTCCAAAATGTCCCATTACAAATTAGATCACATGCGTATTACAAGATACAAGATACAGATACAAGATATTTATTCACCAATTTTGCAAAAGGATTTCATCTTGGCACGGCACGGTAAAAATAAAATAAAAACCAACCAGACACATATGCAGACACACATCACCATGCATGCATGCATACGTACATAACACTGTCATGCACACACAGACACAACTCACACACACACACACACACACACACACAATTATTTACATACTCACACATAACCAGCCACATATCTACATCACAAATTCACATCGTCGCCTTGTAAAGGTAAAAACCATATCAGTTTAAAAGGGGTGCCAGTAATATCAATGCAACATTAGTGAATACTAGAACAATACCTAAAAATTATAATCCATTCAAAAGTAAGTAGTACACGTAATTATTATCATTTAGTCAGATCATCACATAAAATTATATAATCATAATCTAGCCAGTTAGACAGTTTAAAACAACAGTATTAACAGACTATCACAGATCTACTCAAGCACCTGAACCTAGAGTCACATTGCACAAAACTACTACAATCACAGAACTGCTCAAGCACCTAAAAAATAAGGACCATTCCACATTGCACATACTTCATATTTGTGACAATATCGCCTGAATAGACTCAACATGAAAGACACACGTACACAAGTTTTAGGAGTGCACAGACAACACCATTACTCGAACCCTCCCCACACGGAATGCTTTCACATCTTTTGTAGGTGGAATAAAATACAAAATGCTTCAATATGTATCGGGTGCTGATTAAAAAACAGAATTATTCTTAAAAGGACACTCCTTCTCGAGAAAAGAGTTGGGCTCACCAGCTCAGATCTGGCCAGGCTGTTACATGGAATAAAATCATCCCGCCACTTGGTCACATACCAACAATGAACAGTCTGACTGCTTGATGTTGTGAGCTGAAATTTCATTTGATGAAATAATTCCTTGAAATAAATTCGCCAAAAATTCCCACTTTGAACAGAGAGCACCCAAGATGTTCATGTTTGGTATATCACCAAGTGGAGGGATGACTGTATGCCATAATATTGCTATTTTATATGTTACATAGATTTCCATTGGTCAATTGGGCAAAACTGAGCTCATTGCAAAAGTGATATCGACGACATTTCCGTCGATATCAGTTTTGATATCGACGACCTCTTTATTGCTTCCCCACTTCAAAAACAAAGACAGCTAAATTTAAAAACAAAAAAATATATATGAAAATGTAATTATCCCAGAATTTAGTCAAGCAAGTGACTAATTACTTTTTTTTTTAAAGACATTTGGAAATACTGGAAAGTACAAGAAAAGAGTGAACAAACAAAAAATAATCAGAGGCAGGGATATGGAACAGCCAAAACTGAGACAAATACTTTTGTAATTTCTTTACAGGGAATACAAAATGTCCAGAGAAATAGCAATATATATAACATTGACGGACTGTGGGATGATATCTTCTGCTGTTGGTCTGTTTCGATAGTGATATCAAAATATCCCACAGTCCGTCAATATTGGGTATAAAATCCTGGCCAGTTCTGATATGATAAGCCGAACTGTTTACTCGGGAAGGAGTGTGCGTTTTGGCAGGGATGTATTTTAATCTGTATACATCAATTGCAGACTGCACAGACAGAGAAGAGAGACAAGGACAAAGCTCGGCACGTGACGATCGCCTCCACCTCCACCGCTTCCTCTCCTGTGCCCAGCTCTGATATCAGCGAGTACAGTGAATATATGGTGAGTTCATTTATTGTGCAATACATTTCTGTTTTCCCATGCTAGCTCCCAATCTTAACTGTCTGTCTGTCTGTCTTTTTGTCTCTCTGACCCTGTTTCTGCCTATGTCTCTGTCTCTTTCTATGTTACCCTCTCTCTCTCTCTCTCTCTCTCTCTCTCTCTCTCTCTCTCTCTCTCTCGCTCTGATTTTTCCATATGTTCATGTTGTTCCTTACTTTCTCTCTGCACCTTATCATTCCGTCATGCTCAAGAGAGCGAATAGTCAACAACTGCAGTGACTGGCTCACGTTATCATTCCGTCATGCTCAAGAGAGCGAATAGCCAACAACTGCAATGACTGGCTCACGTTATCAAAAGCATTCGTTCAAGAGGAAATGATAAAATGGAGGGTAATTAGCGAGCGCAATTTTTGTTTCTATAATGACGTTTGTCTCGGTGACTTTGGCACCGTAAGCAGTGGAAATACAGGTCCCTGCCAGACTTGCTTGACATGACCTCATTTACATGATATACACACGTGTGATTTGAACGATTATTATCTCACGGGTGTCTCTCTCACGTATGTAGGATAAAATGGCTTTTTAGTTCCACTTTGTCTCTTTCCATTTTCTTCTCCTTTATACAATGGCTGTTTAGTTCCACTTTGTCTCTTTCCATTTTATTCTCCTATTGATACAATGGCTGTTTAGTTCCACTTTGTCTCTTTCCATTTTCTTCTCCTATTGATACAATGGCTGTTTAGTTCCACTTTGTCTCTTTCCATTATCTTCTCCTATTGATACAATGGCTGCTTAGTTCCACTTTGTCTCTTTCCATTTTCTTCTCCTATTAATACAATGGCTGCTTAGTTCCACTTTGTCTCTTTCCATTTTCTTCTCCTATTAATGCAATGGCTTTTCAGTTCCACTTTGTCTCTTTCCATTTTCTTCTCCTCGATGCCCGACCGTATGCAAACAATTGCACTGATTCTCCCAAGCTAACAACAAACACGGGATAATAATAATAATAATAATAATAATAATAATAATAATAATAATAATAATAATAATAAATGAGCATTTATATAGCGCAACATCATAACTTTACAATTATGCTCTTTGCGCTTGACACATTTAAAATTAAAACACAGTTATACAAGCATTTACATCTACATTCATAGTCAACAACGCTTAATTAAAAGCATACACCATCAAACATACATTACAAAACATTCTTCCACTAACTAAGTAATAAAAACATGAATAAAATAGGTAGTGAAAACAAGGAAATACCAGCTGAATACCCTTAATCAAACAGAACATGTTATCAACAATTCTGAAAACAGCCCTCGATGTTTATATACATTATCACATTATCACTAAAATAACAAATACACTATATGTAGCCTACTGATGGACTGAGAAAAACAAAATCAGGGGTTGTATTTCTTGAAGAGGTGTGTTTTAAGTGCTCGTTTGAATGCTTGGGGTGACTAAGAGTGGCGGATGTGAAAGGGGAGAGAATTCCATTGTGTGGGTGCGCAGAAAGTAAAAGTGCGTTGTCCGTATGTTTTGGTTTTTGTGTGTGGAATGGTAAGGATGCGACAGTCAGAAGAGGCACGGAGTTGTCTTGCTGGAGAATAGACGGTGAGGAGCTCAGAGAAGTAAGCAGGAGACGAGCCCGAAAAGAAGTTAAAGCAGAGGGTGGACAGTTTGTAGTCAATGCGGGCTTCAATAGGTAACCAGTGCAGTGTGCGAAGGAGTGGTGTTGCGTGATCTCGTTTTCGTGCTTTGAGAATGAGGCGTGCTGCCGAGTTTTGGACTTTTTGTAGTTTATGCAGGAGGTACAGAGGACAGCCAGAGAGAAGAGAGTTGCACCCTGTATAATGAAGAAATGATATTGTAAGTAAACACTCCTGAGGCTTTCATGGTTCACGGGTTATGGTATAGAGTCGCGAGCTGTTCACAGCAAGCCATGTAGTATTCTCTCTTTATCCTACATACGTGAGAGAGATACCCGTGAGATAAAAATCGTTCATATCACACGTGAGTATATCATGTACATGAGGTCAACCGGAAGGTCAAGCTATGTAAATTAGTAGTACATGGGATCAACCGGAAGGTCAAGCTATGTAAATTAGTAATTACATATTCATGAAGAACTACTTTTGCAACAAAATGGCAACTGCCACGAAAACCGATTTTCAACACTGAAAGAAGTTTTGAGTGATGAGCTGTTCGAAGACATGTTTGGTGATGACGCGAATGACGAAGTCGATGAAGAAAAAAGTGAGTCATCCATGATTTATGATTTTTCTCCAATAGACTCATTCGTTCAGACAAACAAGAACAAGAACACTCTCCGAAAACGGTTTACGATATACGTCGCCTATCGACGTTTATGGCGAAACACGGGAACAAAAGAAACATTAGCACCATCCAACCACAAGAATTATGCAAAATTCTCTGCTCTTTTTTCATAAGTTTGAAAAAACCGGATGGCAAAGAGTATGAACCATCCACGCTGAGGGGCCTTCTCAGCAGCATCCATCGACAGTTGAAGTCTAAAAAGTACTGTGCATCCGTTATAGACGGCCCCGAATTTGCACAACTGAGAGAAGTCGTGAAGACAAAGCAGAAGATTGTTAAACAGGAAGGTTGTGGCAACTTAACTAACAGGGCTCAACCGCTGAAAGATGAAGATGTTGTCAAGCTGTGGCAGACAAAACAGCTCGGAGTCGCAGATCCAGAAGCAATCCTGAATACTCTGTGGTGGCAAAACACAGTCAACTTTGGTCTGCGCAGCGTGACTCCTCACAGGCACATGCAGTGGGGAGACGTGTCCTTGCATGAAGACAGTAATGGCAGAGAATATCTCCAATTTTGCGAAAGACAATCCAAAACATGCCAGAGCGACAATCCAAAGTCTGTGCGTGATGTCTGTCCGAAAGCTTGGGCGTCGAACGATGAGCGCTGCCCTGTCGCAGTTTACAAAACATACGCAGCTCTCCGACCAAAAGGTTACTCCGAGACAAGTTCCCCCTTCTATTGTGCAACAAACACAAAAGTTGCATCTGAAGAATGTTCATGGTTCAAGCGCCAACCTGTCGGCGTCAACAAGTTGTCAGCAACCATGAAAAACATGTGCAGAAAAGCTGGGATCATCAATGCAACCCGAGGTACACCAACCACTCTGCACGCAAGTTCCTAGTGCAGAAACTTTCCGAGAATAACGTTCCTCCGACCAAACTAATGCAGCTATCTGGGCACAAAAACGTCCAGAGTATTAACAATTACAGCAGCATTTCCCAAGAGGAACACCGTGGTTTCAGTCTGATGCTAAACGGCACTGCACCGGTCTCGGAGCTGTCGCCAGTGTCGGCAGACGACACATTGGTTTCGCCCGCATCGGCCACTTCAACTCCAGCCGTCTCCACTGCCACTGCCACAATCACATCCCAGCAAACGCTAACAACACTGTTTGCAGGGCCTGTGCACGTTGATACCATCAACATCAACCAATATTTGTGCAGTCACCAAACCGAGAAGTGACCATCTGAAAGCTGTCGACTAGCCTGGCTCCGACTTGACTGTCATCCTATCGCGGAAGGATATGCTTTGCTGTTGTTGTTCCTTTTGGTTTCTTTTATCCTGTGGCCACTGCTTTTCTTTTTTATCTGGTATATTTTGAAGTGACCATGATTTCGTTGTTCGAATTTATTTCATCAATGTTCAATATTAAACTTAACAGTGTTAACAAAGGCGAACTACTTTGTCCTAGTTTGAGAGTTTGCGTCATGGCGGAGGAATGAATGTCAAATTGAGTAAAGTGGTTTGAAGTTCTAAAGCGGGTTGATCCAAAGGCAATAGCGCTGTCGGTGACTTTTAGTTAGATCTGGCACAGAAGTATATAATGTTGGATAAACAGAATACTACATGGCTTGCTGTGTCGTACCAGATTTACACTCGTTGCTTTTTTAAATAGTGAACAGCTCGCTTTCGCTCGCAGTTCACTATATTTTTTTTAAAACTCGTGTAAATCTGGTACGACACAGCAAGCCATGTAGTATTCTCTCTTGGTCTCACAAGGGGGCAGAGTTTGTGAACGATAAGGCCACCGTCGGAAAAATGATTCACTTTGTTACCGTTGCATCTTTTTGATTCTGATGAGTTGCCAACATGAGTATTTAACTAAAAGAGAGAATGACCCCCATTTGCAGATGAGTGAGGTCACCCTGTCGTCGTCTTTTTCGAACCATGTTTTGTGCGTTTAAGCATTTTATGGAAAGTTTTAAATATTCATTCGTCAATATATATAATAAAGGCATTTTATTTCTTTTTTCTTTTTTTCTGTTCTGTTTTTTCTTTCTTTCTTTCTTTCTCTTTTTTTCTGTTTAATCCTTCTCTATAGAAATAGTGTTTACAATGTGTGCTACTTTTGCGAGAAGACGTAATATATAATATTCCACACAGTGTTCACAACTGGTTTCAGAAAGTGTGTTCAAAAGTGGAACACTTCAGTTTACAGTGTGGATTGTTTTAGTTGTCTTTCTTGGGCGATTTTTCTTTCGGCACAAAGAGAAAACAAACAGAAACAGCCTCTTTAAACCAGCGTGTCGGGCGTCTTTTCCCAGGCTAGTTATGGCAGCGTGTCGGGCGTCTTTTCCCAGGCTAGTTATGGCAGCGTGTCGGGCGTCTTTTCCCAGGCTAGTTATGGCAGCGTATCGGGCGTCTTTTCCCAGGCTAGTTATGGCAGCGTGTTGGGCGTCTTTTCCCAGGCTAGTTATGGCAGCGTGTCGAGCGTCTTTTCCCAGGCTAGTTATGGCAGCGTGTCGGGCGTCTTTTCCCAGGCTAGTTATGGCAGCGTGTCGGGCGTCCTTTCCCAGGCTAGTTATGGCAGCGTGTCGGGCGTCCTTTCCCAGGCTAGTTATGGCAGCGCAGCGTGTCGGGCGTCTTTTCCCAGGCTAGTTATGGCAACGTGTCGGGCGTCTTTTCCCAGGCTAGTTATGGCAGCGTGTCGGGCGTCTTTTCCCAGGCTAGTTATGGCAGCGTGTCGGGCGTCTTTTCCCAGGCTAGTTATGGCAGCGTGTCGGACGTCTTTTCCCAGGCTAGTTATGGCAGCGTGTCGGGCGTCGTTTCCCAGGCTAGTTATGGCAGCATGTCGGGCGTCCTTTCCCAGGCTAGTTATGGCAGCGTATCGGGCGTCTTTTCCCAGGCTAGTTATGGCAGCGTGTCGGGCGTCTTTTCCCAGGCTAGTTATGGCAACGTGTCGGGCGTCTTTTCCCAGGCTAGTTATGGCAACGTGTCGGGCGTCTTTTCCCAGGCTAGCTATGGCAGCGTGTCGGGCGCGGCGTATTTTCCCAGGCTAGTTATGGCAGCGTGTCGGGCGTCTTTTCCCAGGCTAGTAATGGCAGCGTGTCGGGAGTCCTTTCCCAGGCTAGTTATGGCAGCGTGTCGGGGGTCTTTTTCCAGGCTAGTTATGGCAGCGTGTCGGGCGTCCTTTCCCAGGCTAGTTATGGCAGCGTGTCGGGCGTCTTTTCCCAGGCTAGTTATGGCAGCGTGTCGGGCGTCTTTTCCCAGGCTAGTTATGGCAGCATGTCGGGCGTCTTTTCCCAGGCTAGTTATGGCAGCGTGTCGGGCGTCTTTTCCCAGGCTAGTTATGGCAGCGTGTCGGGCGTCTTTTCCCAGGCTAGTTATGGCAGCGTGTCGGGCGTCTTTTCCCAGGCTAGTTATGGCAGCGTGTCGGTTGTCCTTTCCCAAGTTATGGCAGCGTGTCGGGCGTCCTTTCCCAGGCTAGTTATGGCAGCGTCTCGGGCGTCTTTTCCCAGGCTAGTTATGGCAGCGTGTCGGGCGTCCTTTCCCAGGCTAGTTATGGCAGCGTGTCGGGCGTCTTTTCCCAGGCTAGTTATGGCAGCGTGTCGGGCGTCTTTTCCCAGGCTAGTTATGGCAGCGTGTCGGGCGTCTTTTCCCAGGCTAGTTATGGCAGCGTGTCGGGCGTCTTTTCCCAGGCTAGTTATGGCAGCGTGTCGGGCGTCTTTTCCCAGGCTAGTTATGGCAGCGTGTCGGGCGTCTTTTCCCAGGCTAGTTATGGCAGCGTGTCGGGCGTCTTTTCCCAGGCTAGTTATGGCAGCGTGTCGGGCGTCTTTTCCCAGGCTAGTTATGGCAGCGTGTCGGGCGACTTTTCCCAGGCTAGTTATGGCAGCGTGTCGGGCGTCTTTTCCCAGGCTAGTTATGGCAGCGTGTCGGGCGTCTTTTCCCAGGCTAGTTATGGCAACGTGTCGGGCGTCTTTTCCCAGGCTAGTTATGGCAACGTGTCGGGCGTCTTTTCCCAGGCTAGCTATGGCAGCGTGTCGGGCGCGGCGTATTTTCCCAGGCTAGTTATGGCAGCGTGTCGGGCGTCTTTTCCCAGGCTAGTAATGGCAGCGTGTCGGGAGTCCTTTCCCAGGCTAGTTATGGCAGCGTGTCGGGGGTCTTTTTCCAGGCTAGTTATGGCAGCGTGTCGGGCGTCCTTTCCCAGGCTAGTTATGGCAGCGTGTCGGGCGTCTTTTCCCAGGCTAGTTATGGCAGCGTGTCGGGCGTCTTTTCCCAGGCTAGTTATGGCAGCATGTCGGGCGTCTTTTCCCAGGCTAGTTATGGCAGCGTGTCGGGCGTCTTTTCCCAGGCTAGTTATGGCAGCGTGTCGGGCGTCTTTTCCCAGGCTAGTTATGGCAGCGTGTCGGGCGTCTTTTCCCAGGCTAGTTATGGCAGCGTGTCGGTTGTCCTTTCCCAAGTTATGGCAGCGTGTCGGGCGTCCTTTCCCAGGCTAGTTATGGCAGCGTCTCGGGCGTCTTTTCCCAGGCTAGTTATGGCAGCGTGTCGGGCGTCCTTTCCCAGGCTAGTTATGGCAGCGTGTCGGGCGTCTTTTCCCAGGCTAGTTATGGCAGCGTGTCGGGCGTCTTTTCCCAGGCTAGTTATGGCAGCGTGTCGGGCGTCTTTTCCCAGGCTAGTTATGGCAGCGTGTCGGGCGTCTTTTCCCAGGCTAGTTATGGCAGCGTGTCGGGCGTCTTTTCCCAGGCTAGTTATGGCAGCGTGTCGGGCGTCTTTTCCCAGGCTAGTTATGGCAGCGTGTCGGGCGTCTTTTCCCAGGCTAGTTATGGCAGCGTGTCGGGCGTCTTTTCCCAGGCTAGTTATGGCAGCGTGTCGGGCGACTTTTCCCAGGCTAGTTATGGCAGCGTGTCGGGCATCTTTTCCCAGGCTAGTTATGGCAGCGTGTCGGGCGTCTTTTCCCAGGCTAGTTATGGCAACGTGTCGGGCGTCTTTTCCCAGGCTAGTTATGGCAGAGTTTCGGGCGTCCTTTCTCAGGCTAGTTATGGCAGCGTGTCGGGCGTCCTTTCCCAGGCTAGTTATGGCAGCGTGTCGGGCGTCCTTTCCCAGGCTAGTTATGGCAGCGTGTCGGGCGTCCTTTCCCAGGCTAGTTATGGCAGCGTGTCGGGCGTCTTTTCCCAGGCTAGTTATGGCAGCGTGTCGGGCGTCTTTTCCCAGGCTAGTTATGGCAGCGTGTCGGGCGTCTTTTCCCAGGCTAGTTATGGCAGCGTGTCGGGCGTCTTTTCCCAGGCTAGTTATGGCAGCGTGTCGGGCGTCTTTTCCCAGGCTAGTTATGGCAGCGTGTCGGGCGTCTTTTCCCAGGCTAGTTATGGCAGCGTGTCGGGCGTCTTTTCCCAGGCTAGTTATGGCAGCGTGTCGGGCGTCTTTTCCCAGGCTAGTTATGGCAGCGTGTCGGGCGTCTTTTCCCAGGCTAGTTATGGCAGCGTGTCGGGCGTCCTTTCCCAGGCTAGTTATGGCAGCGTGTCGGGCGTCCTTTCCCAGGCTAGTTATGGCAGCGTGTCGGGCGTCCTTTCCCAGGCTAGTTATGGCAGCGTGTCGGGCGTCCTTTCCCAGGCTAGTTATGGCAGCGTGTCGGGCGTCCTTTCCCAGGCTAGTTATGGCAGCGTGTCGGGCGTCCTTTCCCAGGCTAGTTATGGCAGCGTGTCGGGCGTCCTTTCCCAGGCTAGTTATGGCAGCGTGTCGGGCGTCCTTTCCCAGGCTAGTTATGGCAGCGTGTCGGGCGTCTTTTCCCAGGCTAGTTATGGCAGCGTGGTTTGTTACGTGAGTAGAAGGTTGACGAGTGGCATTCCACGGATGAGTGACTCCAACGGAAAGCATTGTAATACTGATTGACACACGGAGAATAACGTCCTTTTTTCCCCCTCTAGAAAGCTAAAGGCCAGTTTACATCGTGAGACTTTTGGTCCACATCAAGAACAGCTTAATAACGCGTATTTCTTTTCTTTTGGTAGATTAACTCAAAGAAGCTGAAAATCGAACTAAAGCTGAACTTTATTACAAAAGGATAAAGGTTTCAAGCAAAGCCTAATCTACCCGCAACCTGCAGAGTAAAAGAATTAAAAACATACAAACAATTATTTATACATGAAGCGCTCCTTATGATGTTTCCTTTAGAATAAAATGGCATAAAGCAACAACAATTAATAATTTGTTACACGTTTAATTGAAAAAGTCTAAGCATTCATTAAAAGCAATCTGTGATGGCACAGACCAACGTTTTATTGTCTCTTTTAGAAGTAGAATTGAACTAGGGTTCAGCTAGACCCGAAACAAAATATGCGTGTAAGGATCTCATTACAAAAAGGCCGTGAGATATGTCAGTTCTCGGAGATAAGATTCACGACTCATCAGTGACAGGAATTGTTTCTTTACACGCAAGAATGTCAAACGAAGCACGCAACTGTGTAATCGGAACCTGACGTTTTCAAGACTCGAGCCGTCTATTCCAATCTTAGAGGGAAGTTCTTTCCGTTTGAGCAGTAAAAGACTTTTCTCCTAATGGCCAGTGCAATGTCGTATTACTGGAAGTGATAAGAAGCACAGACCTATGCAAATGTTTGCATTACGTTCCACGTTTGAAGCCGATCTTGGTTTTGTGTGCTTGTGTATTATGAAAGCTTTGGATTATCGGTCCTTGTGATAAAAGGGGCTGTGTAAGGTCAGCAGTAAATTTGTCAGAGAAATGTTTCTTGGGTGGAATAAATGGCCATCATTTTCCATGGCATGTTCTGAATAATAACGAGCGCTAACACACCAACGAACAAAAGACAAGCTGACTTCAAGAGAATACTGAAGTCAGAAGAGAGAGAGAGAGAGACAAAACGGCGACTGGTACATAATGGAGGCCAACAAAGGGAAGGACACCGGCGGTAGCAAACTAGCGCGTACACTGGAGGCTTACCTGGGAGGCGAGACTTCGGTCAATTTCGCGGACTTCGCCAAGCAGAGACAGTCTGTCGACCTGGAGAAGCTTTTCTTCGGCCAGGAAGGCTATGGGACAGACGATGATGATGATGATGACGGTAACGATGATGCGGCTACAGATAAAAAGAAAAAGGAGAGTGAAAACGTGAACGTGCGGGATGGGAAGACAGACAATGAAAAGAAGCAGCCTGCAGGGAGAAAAGCCAAGGTGCTGTGGCGAAAAGTATTTATTGAACCCGTGCTGTGTCTGAGTATTAAAGGCACACTCATTCCAGCGCAAGCATACGTCCCTGGTCGGTCCTGGTTACCTGTCAGGACGTTAAAAACTAGAATAGTCAGTGTAAGCATTTCGTCTCACCATCTTAGATGCTTTTACATTGGATAAGAATTTCTCTCCACAATTTAACAGCCTGGGTGCTCTCTGTGCTGAGTGGGATTTCTGTAATCAATTCATTCTGTACCCTTAAGAAAATCCACCCATACAAAAATAGAATCACCGCAGCAAGCAAGCATCTGGGTGTTCATTGTTGGTATGTGTTCAAATAGACGCAAAATTCTCTCTTACACAAAAAATAACATGTCCATGTCTTTGTGTTCGATCAGGACGGTGAATACAGAGAGAAGAAGAGTTCGGACACTTCGTCAGGCGTCGCTGACCTTTATTCTGACCGCCACGCTTCGTCGCCCAAAAATACGTCTGCTGCAGGGGTAGGTATCGTCACACATAGATCTATATAATTTGATGCAGATTATGTCCATCCGGTTTTCAAGTGTGCGGAATATCTTATTTCTTCAGTGCAGATAAGTGCACAATAGTAAAATGGGCGAGTGTGTCCATAATTATGTGTCAGTATTTGCGTCCGTGTCTGTGTCTGTGTTTGCGTCTGAGTACATGTTTGATTGCTTGAGCTCACCTTGAGTTGCATGTGTGTGTGTGTGTGTGCGTGTGTGTGAATGTGTGTGTGTGTGTGTGTGTGTGTGTGTGTTTGGGTGTGTGTGTGTATGTGTGTGTGTGTGTGTGTGTGTGTGTGTGTGCGCGCGATTGAACCCACTTGAAGCGAGTGCGTGCGCGCGCGCGTGTTTATCTGTTTAGTCTGTCTGTCTGTCTGTCTCTCTGTCTGTCTGTTTTTTTGTCTGTCTGCCTGTCTGTCTGTCTGTGTATATTTTTTTTATTTTTTGTGTGTGGTTGTTTTGATTTGGTCATTCATTTTGGTGTTTTGTACAGAAATGTCCGTATTGTTATTCTCTACAGCCCCATGGGCCGAATCGTCGTGTGAGCGTTGGCTTGGAGAAGCCCCAGGTCATGCACGCGCGCACCAGACTGCAACGGGAGGGGGAGGAGAGGGGCGAAGCGTCACGCCTCAGTCACGGTCACGGTCGAGGGACCAAGGGCAAAGATAAAAAGGTAAACGTCGCAACCCTCATAGTCTTCATAACTCATTTACTGCTACACTCAGTACTTTAAGGAGTATTCGTAATAATGTTTGGTACTATACCATGTTTACACTGGCCATTTGTTTAATCCCATTTGATATCGTTATGAAAGAAAAACAAAAGTACATTTTTATGATTATCACTTGCTGTAAGTCCACTTTGAAGACACCGTCTCGTCTCGGTGTCCGGAATCGACCATATAATTATATTCATTAATGTGTAACACAATTTTCTCAAGTAATCTAGCACGATTTCTTTGGGTAGCTTACTCAACATAATTCTAAATTCAGAAAGAACTGTCCTGTTGGTCGAAATTCCCGTTCGAACCGGAAACAAAATGAGTTTTAGATTGTATCTACAATTGGCTAATCAGATATGCGTAGTTAACTTTTTGTACGCACAATTTTGCGAGATCTCGCGGTCATTCAGGTATGCGTATGTTGCTATTGCTATTTACTTTTATGGGTCTAAAGATGGATATTTGCTGTTTTTGCTGTCGGTAATTGTGTTTTCAGGGGGGGGGGTGTTGTTGTTGTTGTTGTTGTTTGTCATGAAGTGGTTTGGTGTGAAATAAAGGAGTTACTTTTATGTGTACGTGTTCTGCCCTATCTAATTTACACTGACTCTTCACTCTTCACACCACACACTTCAAACACAGAATTTGGGAGGATACAGACTTATTAATTCCTCCACAAAAACAACATAATTCTTCACTTCAATACAACAACATGAATCCACGACCCGTACACACAGTTCACACAATCTTAGATCATTCACTCAATGCATGTAAATACATGGTATAAAGATTCTTTCTCAAAGATAGATTAACGCACAAGATAAGGTGCTGACATACACTCACGAGTTCGTATCACGGCTCACTGCATGTCGTCAGTTTCACATCCTTATGTCGCTGACACGCAGCTCCAGAACAGCGCCAAGCCGGAGGACGTTGACGATCTCCTTGGATCCATCTCCAGTTGTTTCACTGACATCAAGAACTGGATGACTGAGAACAAGCTGAAGCTGAACAGTGAGAAGACGGAGGCCCTTCTCGTTGGAACACGACAGAAGATTGCTTCCCTCACTGTGACCGACCTCCAGCTGGATGACGCGACTGTTCCATTCTCCCCTGCTGTCAAGAGCCTTGGCGTCTTTCTCGACTCCACTCTCTCCATGCAGACACACATCTCCTTCATCATCAAGACCTGCTTTTTCCACCTACGACGCATCGCCTCCATCCGTCGCTACCTCACCCACGACGCCTGTGTCAAGCTGGTTGTCTCCCTCATCTTCAGTCGTCTGGACTACTGCATACGGGACTGGGTGGCCGAGTGGTAACGCACTTGCGCTCGGAAGCGAGAGGTTGCGTGTTCAGGCCTGGGTCAGGCCGCAATTTTCTCCCCCCTTTCCTAACCTAGGTGGTGGGTTCAAGTGCTAGTCTTTCGGATGAGACGAAAAACCGAGGTCCCTTCGTGTACACTACATTGGGGTGTGCACGTTAAAGATCCCACGATTGACAAAAGGGTCTTTCCTGGCAAAATTGTATAGGCATAGATAAAAATGTCCATCAAATACCCGTGGGACTTGGAATAAAGTAAAAAAAAATTCCATCTCACACGGCATTAAGTCTCAGGAAACATGAATACACGCATGCAGGGAAAAAAAAATATGGGTAGCGCCGTATGTATGGCAGCTCGCTTTCCCCGGGGAGAAAGCAGCCCGAATTTCCATGAGGGTAACCTCACTGGACTGTAAATCTTATCCAATCCAATCCAATCCATCCAACTCCCTTCTGGCTGGCCTCCCCGCCTCATCCATTCATGGCCTACAACGAGTCCAGAACGCCGCTGCCAGGCTGACGTTGAGGAAGACGAAGCGAGACCACATCACCCCCCTACTTCGCTCCTTGCACTGGCTCCCTGTCAACACCCGAATCTCCTACAAACTGTCCACTCTGGTCTACAAGTGTCTCAACGACTCTGCTCCCGAGTACCTTCAATCCTCCCTGGACCTGTACACCCAGCCCTCCGACCGTCCCCTTCGTTCTGCTGCTGACCCTCTCCGCCTCCACATCCCTCGCTCGAAACTCGCATCTGCTGGTCAGCGTGCATTTCCCTCCGCGGGCCCCTCCGTCTGGAACTCCCTGCCGCTTGAGCTTCGCCAGAGCCCCTCTCTTGACGCGTTCAAGAGTAGGTTGAAGACTCAGTTCTTCCCGTAGCTGGCTGCGACTTTCATGCTCGACGTGATGTGTTGTGCCCCAAAAGACATTCTTGTGCTGTGCTCTGTGAGAGGTGTTTTCTTTGTGCTTAATATTATTTTGTTTGGACCTAGCTATTGATGTGTACATTGTTGTTAAACAGTTGTTTGTTTACCAGGGTTTGCTAATGTGTGATAGGGTTCGTGTCCGTCTGAAGATGTTAGTTTCTTTGTTAGTCCTGTGTTGACAACTCTTCGACAAGCGCTTAGAACTGTACCCACGGAATATGCGCTATATAAGCTTCATATTGATTGATTGATTGATTGAATCCCGTAAATGATGAATTCCCAGAAACTCTCATTATAGATGCCAACACACACCTTTCACGTTTCTCCCCGAGAAACCCTTTCCGCCATTAGCGAAAAGAACCGTCGTCTGTTACGACCGGTAACGATGAAGACTCCCTCGTCAAGTCATCTGCGCCGATGTGGTCCCTTGCTCGCCACCATCGTCCCGCGCTTTTCCGTGTAAGGTCCGTCCCTCGTACACGCCATGAAACTCCTCATGGAAACTCCTAAAGAATTTAACCAAGTCTTAATACAACATTCTCTAAAACCATCTCTTCTTCAAAACATTCATGTATCAACTCATACATTCTCGTCCATTCTACGTTCACATTCCGTCCTCATTCAATATCCAAACTAATACTTAATCTATGAATAACACTGCCATACAAAGCATCACCGTCTTAGACACAACATAAATGCGTAACATTTATGTTCAAGAAATTCCCCAAGAAAAACCGTGATACAATTACATCAAGAATTCTCTTAAAACTTCACACTAAGATTTAGTGCACTTTGTATACACTAACCTTTATGTAATCAAACTTCAATAATATACAACATAGTAAATCATTTACCTTAAGAGACCCGTCTCTTGAAAGAGTGAATTTGTCCCAGACAAATTTGACACCCGCTTAGACACCTTGCTCGGTCGAGCCTCTACAGCGTTGTGACGATATTAAACCCAGACCAGCTACATGTCTCATGTTCGTAAACACAGCTCATCTCAAGCTAAAGCCAGTTCCACGTGCAACGCACAAAAACACGTGAATAACGCTCTCCTTGTCACATACGCCTCGCGCTTCAACATTTAGGAAGGTTAAAAACACGCCGTTGTTCACATCACAAATATGCTACTCACATCTTTGTGACATTGTTGTTGTTGTTGTTGTTGTTGTTGTTGTTGTTCTTCTTCTTCTTCTTCTTCTTCTTCTTCTTCTTCTTCTTCTTCTTCTTCTTCTTCTTCTTCTTCTTCTTCTTCTTCTTCTTCTTCTTTTAGTTGTTATTTTGTTTTATGCGTGGGAACTTTTTGGGGGAGGGTTACTTGTCAGGTGTTCTTCTGTTTTGTTCTTGTTTTACTTCTCTCTTTTCTCTCTTTTTTTTTGGGGGGGGGGTGGTTGGGTAATGGGGTGGCACTGACTGAGAGAATGCGCCGCCGTAAAGGCCGTCCCTTGACCGATTCACTCGCAGAACGTTGTGCACGCTCTCTGCCAGAAAATAATCAACATTCGCCACGTATGGTGCAACTGGCTCATTACGTAACGATCGGGTGTTAGCATAACTATCAGCGGAAGCAGGCGGCGCAAAAGGGTAGAAAGGAAAATGTAAATGACCCGATGCCCGACTCGCCTGATGGCAACGCCTCATCAGGTCAGTTTTACGGATCGCTGCTTTGAAGTGAATGTACGACGGATAACCGCAGCCCAGAGTGCGATTATTTTCTTGTATGTGATATAAAACTGTGTGTGTGAGATAATTGTGATATTCCACCTTGCGGAAATATGAATGCTCACTCGGTTGTTACGAAAACTAAAGTGGTATTCCAAGTGGACTTAAGACGAGCACAGGTACCCCCAAAGGCCGCTGTCGGTGGACATAGGAAGAAGCACGGTGTAAGTTCTTAGTTTGTGATTGAGTGAAGACTTAAAATTATTAACTCTCAACAGTTTTTGTTATTTCCTTTTTTTTTCTTTTTTTTCTTTTTTTTTGGGGGGGGAGGGGGAGGGGGGGGAATTGAGGAATTAATTTCTTAAAACAAACACTAACGCCTTTTATGGAATTGATTCATCACGAAATGTCCACTTTGCAAAGAGAGCACCGACGGTTTTTATTTGTTGGAATGTGGCCAAGTGGAGCGATGGTCTTATCCCATGTAAAAACCCTGGTCAGATCTGAGACCGCAGGTTTTTAAAGCGCTCATTGAGAACGCAGTTTCTGGTCACAGATGTTTTAATTGTATTGTATATCATGTTGTTCACGGAATGCGTCATATTTTCTGCATTATGTCGCCTGAACTGTCACGTGACGCTTTGATTTCGTTACAAACAAAATATATTCATCACCTATTGTTTCATTCACTGCAGATACAAAACAGAAGAAAACAATCCAGAATTATTATGTAATTGCAGCACTGAGATCTGAGTTGTATTAAAATGCAAACAGTTTTCTGTCATTTGGGACCATTCTCAATGTTAAGAGATTATTAACAACTAAATTATGCCTTTTGCTCAAAAAGACATGCCTATATTTCTTTGCCATTTTTTCCACAAAAAGAGTAGGCAGTTTTACCAGCCATTCTTATCCTTCCGTGCATTGCTGAATTCTTGCAGTTCAAAATGTGCATAGTGTATCAGTAGTGAAGGAGGGGAAGAGGGAGGGAGTTGGGGGGGGGGGGGTCTTTACGTACTGATACTGACTCTACAACATAGATCTCGACGGAAGCAACTAAGAAAATGTTTGTAACAGAACACACACCTTTCAAAACTGTCTGGTCCTTTTAAGGAAACCGTAGGTATCATATATTAAGTATATATTGCAAGGTTTTCATTTTGTCACACGAATAAAGGGTCTAAAGTTCATGCTACTTATTGATAGACGTAAATGGTTTTGTGATGTCATGCTGGCACTGTTTCTGCCAAAGGAAGAGACACAACAAGCTACTGGCCAATATATGCAGACGAGTTCCGAACGTGTGCGTACATACGAACGTGTGCGAACATACGAACAATAAAACATTTCCTTTAAATAGTGTGTTGGGCTGAATGCATACGGCACGAATAATTCAGATGATTTTCCAGTATGTAGTCTTCGTCTCACTGTCTATCTGACTGTCTGTCTGTTCGTCTGTCTGTCTGTCTGTCTGTCTGTCTGTCTGTCTGTCTGTCTGTATGTCTGTCTGTTTGTCCGTCCGTCCGTCCGTCCGTCTGTCCGTCCGTCCGTCCGTCCACTTGGAGCAAGGTTGTTGTTTTTTTGTTCCAACCTGTACTTTCATCACTACATCATGGAATCGATTTTTCGCGCTGCAAATAAAATCTTTCATAGCATAAGAATCGTAACAAATTCCGATTCTTTTGAAGTGTCCCTTCAATAGCGCAAAGGTTACAACCACCAAACGCGGTCCAACTGAACACGAACAAGTGGAACTTCAGCTAATGTCACTGTAAAACTATCTGAAGTGCAGTGGAACCCCCGATTTAAGACCTCAACAGTCTTAAAAAATCAGGTCTGAAAAAGAAGGGAATTTTAACATGGGGGTAAATGTACCAAGTTTGTGAACAGGCAATCTCAGAAAGCAGCTAGGGTCGTAAAGGGAGGGGGCGTTTCAAAATAAAGGGGGGTTCCACTGCAGCGAACCGGCTCAATCAAGTGGCAGGCAAAATTAATGAAGTTCCGATACCAGCGCCTTTCTTCTTTGGCCTTTGCTTTGAAACCTCACCGCCGGTGTATTGTACTGGGTCGATCCAAGCATTGCACTATTCCTGGCGCGCCTCTGGAGATTGTCAACTGATTAGGGGTTGATGAAGTCAAACTATGACTTATCAAATGACGGCGTTGTGTTGCGGGCATGTCGGTATGGCGCTATATTTAGTCTCGCCATGGGAAGTAGCTGCATGTACCTGGACTGAGCAGCGAGGCCTCGCTGACAGGGGAGACGTGAAGGGTTTGCAATAGACGATGTTCGGAAATAACTCTGTGGTTTGCAATATAGACAATGTTCAGAAATAGCTCTGTGGTTTGCAATAGACGATGTTCAAATATAACTCTGTGGTTTGCAATATAGACGATGTTCGGAAATAACTCTGTGGTTTGCAATAGACGATGTTCGGAAATAACTCTGTGGTTTGCAATAGACGATGTTCAAATATAACTCTGTGGTTTGCAATAGACGATGTTCAGAAATAACTCTGTGGTTTGCAATATAGACGATGTTCAGAAATAGCTCTGTGGTTTGCAATAGACGATGTTCAGAAATAACTCTGTGGTTTGCAATATAGACGATGTTCAGAAACAGCTCTGTGGTTTGCAATAGACGATGTTCAGAAATAACTCTGTGGTTTGCAATAGACGATGTTCGGAAATAGCTCTGTGGTTTGCAATATAGACGATGTTCGGAAATAGCTCTGTGGTTTGCAATATAGACGATGTTCAGAAATAGCTCTGTGGTTTGCAATAGACGATGTTCAGAAATAGCTCTGTGGTTTGCAATAGACGATGTTCAGAAATAACTCTGTGGTTTGCAATATAGACGATGTTCAGAAATAGCTCTGTGGTTTGCAATAGACGATGTTCAGAAATAGCTCTGTGGTTTGCAATAGACGATGTTCGAAAATAGCTCTGTGGTTTGCAATATAGACGATGTTCGGAAATAGCTCTGTGGTTTGCAATATAGACGATGTTCAGAAATAGCTCTGTGGTTTGCAATATAGACGATGTTCAGAAATAGCTCTGTGGTTTGCAATATAGACGATGTTCAGAAATAGCTCTATGGTTTGCAATATTGACGATGTTCGGAAATAGCTCTGTGGTTTGCAATATAGACGATGTTCCGAAATAGCTCTGTGGTTTGCAATATTGACGATGTTCGGAAATAGCTTTGTGGTTTGCAATATAGACGATGTTCAGAAATAGCTCTGTGGTTTGCAATATTGACGATGTTACGAAATAGCTCTGTGGTTTGAAATATAGACGATGTTCAGAAATAGCTCTGTGGTGTGCAATATTGACGATGTTCGGAAATAGCTTTGTGGTTTGCAATACACGATGTTCGGAAATAACTCTGTGGTTTGCAATAGACGATGTTCAGAAATAGCTCTGTGGTTTGCAATAGACGATGTTCAGAAATAGCTCTGTGGTTTGCAATAGACGATGTTCGGAAATAGCTTTGTGGTTTGCAATATAGACGATGTTCAGAAATAGCTCTGTGGTTTGCAATATAGACGATGTTCGGAAATAGCTCTGTGGTTTGAAATATAGACGATGTTCGGAAATAGCTCTGTGGTTTGCAATATAGACGATGTTCAGAAATAGCTCTGTGGTTTGCAATATAGACGATGTTCAGAAATAACTCTGTGGTTTGCAATATAGACGATGTTCAGAAATAGCTCTGTGGTTTGCAATATAGACGATGTTCAGAAATAGCTCTGTGGTTTGCAATATAGACGATGTTCAGAAATAGCTCTATGGTTTGCAATATTGACGATGTTCGGAAATAGCTCTGTGGTTTGCAATATAGACGATGTTCAGAAATAGCTCTGTGGTTTGCAATATTGACGATGTTCGGAAATAGCTTTGTGGTTTGCAATATAGACGATGTTCAGAAATAGCTCTGTGGTTTGCAATATTGACGATGTTACGAAATAGCTCTGTGGTTTGAAATATAGACGATGTTCAGAAATAGCTCTGTGGTGTGCAATATTGACGATGTTCGGAAATAGCTTTGTGGTTTGCAATACACGATGTTCGGAAATAACTCTGTGGTTTGCAATAGACGATGTTCAGAAATAGCTCTGTGGTTTGCAATAGACGATGTTCAGAAATAGCTCTGTGGTTTGCAATATAGACGATGTTCAGAAATAGCTCTGTGGTTTGCAATATAGACGATGTTCAGAAATAGCTCTATGGTTTGCAATATTGACGATGTTCGGAAATAGCTCTGTGGTTTGCAATATAGACGATGTTCAGAAATAGCTCTGTGGTTTGCAATATTGACGATGTTCGGAAATAGCTTTGTGGTTTGCAATATAGACGATGTTCAGAAATAGCTCTGTGGTTTGCAATATTGACGATGTTACGAAATAGCTCTGTGGTTTGAAATATAGACGATGTTCAGAAATAGCTCTGTGGTGTGCAATATTGACGATGTTCGGAAATAGCTTTGTGGTTTGCAATACACGATGTTCGGAAATAACTCTGTGGTTTGCAATAGACGATGTTCAGAAATAGCTCTGTGGTTTGCAATAGACGATGTTCAGAAATAGCTCTGTGGTTTGCAATAGACGATGTTCGGAAATAGCTTTGTGGTTTGCAATATAGACGATGTTCAGAAATAGCTCTGTGGTTTGCAATATAGACGATGTTCGGAAATAGCTCTGTGGTTTGCAATATAGACGATGTTCAGAAATAGCTCTGTGGTTTGCAATATTGACGATGTTCAGAAATAGCTCTGTGGTTTGCAATATAGACGATGTTCGGAAATAGCTCTGTGGTTTGCAATATAGACGATGTTCGGCAATAACTCTGTGGTTTGCAATAGACGATGTTCAAATATAACTCTGTGGTTTGCAATATAGACGATGTTCGGCAATAACTCTGTGGTTTGCAATAGACGATGTTCAAATATAACTCTGTGGTTTGCAATATAGACGATGTTCGGCAATAACTCTGTGGTTTGCAATAGACGATGTTCAAATATAACTCTGTGGTTTGCAATATAGACGATGTTCAGCAATAACTCTGTGGTTTGCAATAGACGATGTTCAAATATAACTCTGTGGTTTGCAATATAGACGATGTTCGGCAATAACTCTGTGGTTTGCAATAGACGATGTTCAAATATAACTCTGTGGTTTGCAATATAGACGATGTTCGGCAATAACTCTGTGGTTTGCTATAGACGATGTTCAAATATAACTCTGTGGTTTGCAATAGACGATGTTCGGAAATAGCTCTGTGGTTTGCAATAGACGATGTTCAGACATAACTCTGTGGTTTCCAATAGACGATGTTCAGAAATAACTCTGTGGTTTGCAATAGACGATGTTCAGATATAACTCTGTGGTTTGCAATAGACGATGTTCAGATATAACTCTGTGGTTTGCAATAGACGATGTTCAGATATAACTCTGTGGTTTGCAATAGACGATGTTCAGATATAGCTCTGTGGTTTGCAATAGACGATGTTCAGATATAACTCTGTGGCTTGCAATACACGATGTTCAGAAATAGCTCTGTGGTTTGCAATATAGACGATGTTCGGAAATAGCTCTGTGGTTTGCAATAGACGATGGTTGGAAATAACTCTGTCGGGTTTGAATTATGTTGTTGTGAAAGAGTGAATACTCTTGCTTTTATTGAGTCAAACTTTCCCACGTGATATTTTAGGCCAGTCACTAACTAGGAGTATGTCTTGAACACGTACGTGGACAAGGAGCACGCGTGGAAAGATTGAAACTGTTACACTAAAAGCAAGAGTATTAACTTTTTTTAAACCCATAGAAACCCGACAGAGTTATTTCCGAGTTCGTCTTTTGTACGGCTTCGTTTTTCATGTCATGTTATATCTCTCTCACACTCTGTCCGTCTGTCTGTCTGTCTGTCTGTCTGTCTGTCTCTCTCTCTCTCTGTCTCTCTGTCTCTCTGTCTCTCTGTCTCTGTCTCTCTCTCTCTCTCTCTCTCTCTCTCTCTCTCTCTCTCTCTCTCTCTCTCTCTCTCGTATGTGACACACCCATTTAAGCTTCTCACGATCATTTACCGGAAAACAGTACTCCGTCCGGCTTTCCAGATTTCCTGTTTGCAATATACCCTGCCATTCACCGGCGTTATTCCGTCATAGTGTTTTCGTAAGAGATCCCCCTTCTCAGTCATTTGAGTGTGTACCGGTTCATTGGGCGGTTTCAGCTAAAACGCCACTGTTTGTGTTTACTTTGCGCAAAGTGCCGCTACCTTCGATCGTAAGTGTAGGTTGTGAGTATGGGGCTGTTGGAAGGTGGCTTGTCCGATACAATTCGTTACAAAACCAGTGGCAGGTATGAGAGTTTCCCCTGTCTTTGCCCTTCGTTTCTGTAACTGGAGCTCTCAATGTGTGGATTTTTAACCTGGCGGATCATGCTCCCGCTTCTTGCAGGTGATACACACTGCAATTTGAAATGGTAAGATGTTTGCCGTCGAGTTTTCTACTGGTCTAGGTTGGAAATATGAAATATCAGCTTGTTTTCGTGTTGTCCCAGTCTGGGCGTCGTACAGCTCCAGATATTTAAATTAAAAGTTCGGTTTGTGTGAGTGCATGCGGCTACGTACTGCATTACAGCTGGTTACTGTCCACCAGAGCCGTGTACCGAACACCCACTCATACGCTCGTTCCATTCTTATCAGTCACTCCCACAAATTAATTTCATATCACGAGTTGATATCAGTGGCTAGATTCAGTTTATGCTGATCAAAGATCATATTTCTATCATAAAGTAAAGTTTATTTCTTGGTGGTGGACGCCGAAGTATTTCAATGATTACAATGTCTCTTGTGTGCGTTATTAAGTTCAACAAATAATAGTTTTCTATCGTTAGTGTTACAAGTGCATGAGTTTCCCATTGGACAGTAAACTTTTTTTAATGTCTCAAAAATATTCCAGGACTGTGTGTACTGTTTATATATACTGTGTGTACTGTTTATATATAATATATACATCTTCAGAACCTTTTCAGTATCTCGTAACTCTAGTGATTCGTGTTGAACCATCATACTTTTTTTAAACTTGATTTTTAACATTGACTTTGCTATCATTCAAACAAGGAGGGTGACTATTCATTATATTCTTCACCATATGCGGTATTAGGGATCTGAAATGTGGTGTCATCGTTTGGTTGGTTCCATCGGGTTTGCTACCTACCGACATTCTTTCTTTCTTGTCAGTTCAAGTACTTTAATCTATCATGATTATTGTTGTAGATTCTTCTTCTATGAATGATTGTCTGTGTATGGTGCCTTTCTTTCCCTTTCTTTCATTTCAATCTGACAAACGTTTGCACCACAGTGCTAAGCCGCTTTTGTATTCTGTTCAGGACAAGCGTGTAAAGACGGCCCTACGACGACTGCTGAACGAGCGACTGTTTGGCAATACCGACAAGAAGAAGTCCCGACGAGACGACGACAATGCCGACACCCTGACCAACGCTGACTCCGTCGGCAATAACGTCAGTGACGCGTCATCAGTCGTCGGTACGCGCAGCAGACTACGTCACTCTGTCGCACCCGTAACGGTGAGTGATGTGCTGAGTGTTTGAATGAGTTTGACGTGTTTACGGGCACATGAGACGTCCTTCGTATAGGCTGTCTATATACTCTCGTGTTATTGAATTTTTGTTTTATCTTTTCGTTGAATCTTGGTTTTAGCATTGATATGCATCAGTGTGCATGAGCGTATGGTTTTTTTTCAGCACAACATTTGATAAAATGTCCCACGTACTCTGACAAATCAATATTGTGTATTCTCAGGGACCTATAGGTATTCTGTATACTGTTTAGTGTTTAAATTCGCTATATCACTGCCCGAAAGTGCATCGTTTGAGATCAAAATTAAATTCATCTTATTATGTCCGTCAGTGGGAACTTTGTTGAGAATTGCTATCGGATTGGTTGTATAGTTGCCGAGTGATGGATTAGCCCTTGATGAGTCAGTAAGGAAGGAGAGACTGTTTGGAGGGGGG
Organism: Littorina saxatilis; assembly: GCF_037325665.1. Classification (NCBI taxonomy): domain Eukaryota; kingdom Metazoa; phylum Mollusca; class Gastropoda; order Littorinimorpha; family Littorinidae; genus Littorina; species Littorina saxatilis. Next base: position 31,367,794 of record NC_090250.1, on the reverse strand, counting down.
GGGTGGGTATGTGTTCTTGGAATTCCCGCTTTGCAAAAAAAAGGTACATAGAAAACAATAATGAAGTAGGCCGTATAGTTCCGATTTGAAATGGATATCATTTGAACGGACAAAATGCGGTGATGTTGCTTTCTACAGCGGGATACTTCGGTCTTTTCTGTACAGTGTGCATGAGTTCAGATGTGGTTTGTATATTTGTTTTCCTGGTGATGGTTGGTTGTGATGCATTGCTTTGCGCGGTTGCTTGCTCGCTTGTCAGCTTGCTTGGTTTTTGCACAACCTTACCCTTTCCTCTTTTACACAGCAGGGGAAGGTCGGCCCGTTGGAAGAAGACTCAAAAGGTGGGAAAGATCCACGTAAAGTCAGCGTCAGAGTGGTCGTGGAAAACCCGCAGGGCGCAGAAAACGATGACCTAGCAGACGTGGAAAACGAAGAAAATGGCGGTGGCCAAGAACGACCATTAACGCGAGTGGGGCCGATGTTACCTCCCTTGCGCACTCCGCGCATGCCCCTGGACCGTGTGTACACGCCGGCCAACTACCCCAAGTGGGGGCTGTGTGTGACGGCGTCACAGAGAACCATGCTGGTCGATGGTCTGGAGAGAGACAAGACCTTCCTGTCCAGGAGTCAAGGTAAGGACAAAGATCCAGTCGAACCTGCCCTGGCGACCACCTCTCAATGACGACTACCTGCCATTTACGACCATCCAAAAAGGATCCCCGACATGTTGTTTTCTATTTAACACTTTCTACCCCACCTATATGTTGACCAAGTTTTTTTGGCCGAGACCAGCTGTGCTGCAGCAGGTCACTCAGAATTGTAGTAACTGTGTAGTAACTGTGTATCAACACGTTGGAATGCAGGCGTTAGATCGACGTTACAGTAAGCGACTGAAGCTAATAGTCTGAGCGGGTATATCCGTACCTGGTCAGATAGAGCCATATTAGTGGGTACGGATATATCCGTACCTGGGAGACAATGAGTTAATTCACCTTTCCATAATATCCACCGACTCTCTATAACGACCACTTTTGGTCGGCCCCTTGGTTGGTCGTTATAGACAGGTTTGACTGAACAATAAAAGTATTTAACTATTTCTTTTAAAAGTTCCGGGTCTGTTTAGGGGGCTGGGGTGGCGGGGAGGTCCCTTATGGATCAAGGGTCCATTGCGGTAGGGTAGTCTTTATGGAGGGGAGTCTTTATGGATTTACAACTGAACGATGTTTTTTTCCCTCTCCGAACCTCTAACAATATTACACTTGTAACAGACTGAGTAAACTGAGTAAAACCCTGAATGTTTTTTTGGTTGTTTTTTTTTTAGCACAAAGCGCTTGGGGGTCGAGAGGGGATGATGATGTGACGTTACCTCCATCCTCCAGAGGAAACGGAGGGGTGAGTACCACTGCATTTGTCGAGAGATTGATACGTATGGCAGATACTGATTACAACTTTACTCTCACACACCTGGGAAGCACCAATCTGGTTGCTGCTAGCTTAATTACAGCTGAGCGGAGCGACCTAAATTCCCAAGCAATGAAGTTTATACACAGTTGAAACCCTTATGGCCGTCCAAACTTGTTCCACTGTTTAACCAGAATTCCAACAATATTCTTCACTATAATTAAACGCTTTGTTGTACAATTCTGTCTTTTAAAAAAAGTAAGAAAACTAGCATAGAACCACGCCTGACTACTTTGAACTAAAATAAAGTTATTCTAGCTGTTCAGTATATTTTGATGAATCTTTACAAAAAAAACTAGTATAGATTGAATTTCAGGGTTGCTACGCAAATGAATGTATTTCAAGCTCTGATAATACCATCAGTTCAACCGCATGTAGACATAATAAATAATTGCACCCTGTCTCAGCAGGACGACCTTGACATAGAGGACGACGCCTACCTTGACCCCCACAGGCCAGACTCTGCAGATCTCCATAGCAACGGGGGCGGCGGGGGCCACTGGGCACACAAACTGAAGCCTGGGGGCGGTACCGGGGCACAGTCCTTGGCCGTTACAAAATCTTCTGGAAGGTTGGTCATCGTTCTGTGGGATTTAGCATACCTTGGAGTTACTGTTGCGCTGTTTACATGTGCATCGACTTTCAACCAACTTAGTTTAACCTTCACCCGTCCGGGTTATCGACTACTCACGGAAGTCATCGTGGGGCCGTGCGGACCCATGCTTCTCATTTCCTTCTTTGAGAAACATCTGTCCGCACGGCCCCACGATGTTTGTAGTCTAAATATGACTTTTTATATTTAGTCAAGTTTTGACTAAATATTTTAACATCGAGGGGGAATCGAAACGAGGGTCGTGGTGTATGTGCGTGTGTGTGTCTGTGTGTCTGTGTGTCTGTGTGTGTGTGTGTGTAGAGCGATTCAGACTAAACTACTGGACCGATCTTTATGAAATTTGACATGAGAGTTCCTGGGTATGAAATCGCCGAACGTTTTTTTCATTTTTTTGATAAATGTCTTTGATGACGTCATATCCGGCTTTTCGTGAAAGTTGAGGCGGCACTGTCACGCCCTCATTTTTCAACCAAATTGGTTGAAATTTTGGTCAAGTAATCTTCGACGAAGCCCGGACTTCGGTATTGCATTTCAGCTTGATGGCTTAAAAATTAATTAATGACTTTGGTCATTAAAAATCTGAAAATTGTAAAAAAAAATAAAAATTTATAAAACGATCCAAATTTACGTTTATCTTATTCTCCATCATTTGCTGATTCCAAAAACATATAAATATGTTATATTCGGATTAAAAACAAGCTCTGAAAATTAAATATATAAAAATTATTATCAAAACTAAATTGTCCAAATCAATTTTAAAACACTTCCATCTTATTCCTTGTCGGTTCCTGATTCCAAAAACATATAGATATGATATGTTTGGATTAAAAACACGCTCAGAAAGTTAAAACAAAGAGAGGTACAGAAAAGCGTGCTATCCTTCTTAGCGCAACTACTACCCCGCTCTTCTTGTCAATTTCACTGCCTTTGCCATGAGCGGTGGACTGACGATGCTACGAGTATACGGTCTTGCTGAAAAATTACATTGCGTTCACTTTCATTCTGTGAGTTCCACAGCTACTTGACTAAATATTGTATTTTCGCCTTACGCGACTTGTTAATTACTTCTCGCTGAAATTTTAGGACATAAGAGCTTTTTTGCATTCTTAAAAGCTCATTAAAAAAATCCAACCAGTTTAGGAGATATTTGCAATTAAACACCCTTCTGGATTCACACGGACCCACGACCACCGGCGAAGGTTAAAAACAATCGATGGACCATTGGTTAAAAGTTGTAATTTGGCCATGTGAACAACACTCTAAGGGGAGTCCAGTGTCTATTGTGTCTTCTTTGTAACGAACTCACCAGCTATAAAAGCTATGATTGTGTGTATATCATGAGTGTGTGTATGTCATGATTGTGTGTTTATGTGCCAGAATACCGCTGAACTATGATGACCGGCGGCTGAAGAGACTGCTGGAAGAACTGTACAAAGACAAGAAGTACATGGACAAACTCATCAACAATATCAAAGAGGATCATCTGGGTAAGAGCTGTTTGGTTGGTTGGTTGTTGTTTGTTGTTGTTCTGTGTGTGTGTGTGTGTGTGTGTGTGTGTGTGTGTGTGTGTGTGTGTGTGTGTGTGTGTTTGTGTTTGTGTGTGTGTTTGAGTGTGTGATTGTGATTATGTATGTGTGTGCGGGGGGGGGGGGGGGGTGAATTCGAAGCATTTCGTGTCGTGCTTAACGTTTTTACTGGTAAAACGTGTGTGGCAGTGTGTAGCGAAGCCACGAGTAGCTTTGTCATTTTTTATTATATTTAGTCAAGTTTTGACTAAATATTTTAACATCGAGGGGGAATCGAAACGAGGGTCCTGGTGTATGTGCGTGCGTGCGTGCGCGTGTGTGTGTGTGTGTGTGTGTGTGTGTGTGTGTAGAGCGATTCAGACTAAACTACTGGACCGATCTTTATGAAATTTGACATGAGAGTTCCTGGGTATGAAATCCCCGAACGTTTTTTTCATTTTTTTGATAAATGTCTTTGATGACGTCATATCCGGCATTTCGTGAAAGTTGAGGCGGCACTGTCACGCCCTCATTTTTCAACCAAATTGGTTCAAATTTTGGTCAAGTAATCTTCGACGAAGCCCGGGGTTCGGTATTGCATTTCAGCTTGGTGGCTTAAAAATTACTTTATGACTTTGGTCATTAAAAATCGGAAAATTGTAAAAAAATATAAAAATTTATAAAACGATCCAAATTTACGTTTATCTTATTCTCCATCATTTGCTGATTCCAAAAACATATAAATATGTTATATTCGGATTAAAAACAAGCTCTGAAAATTAAATATATAATAATTATTATCAAAATTAAATTGTCCAAATCAATTTAAAAACACTTTCATCTTATTCCTTGTCGGTTCCTGATTCCAAAAACATATAGATATGATATGTTTGGATTAAAAACACGCTCAGAAAGTTAAAACAAAGAGAGGTACAGAAAAGCGTGCTATCCTTCTTAGCGCAACTACTACCCCGCTCTTCTTGTCAATTTCACTGCCTTTGCCATGAGCGGTGGACTGACGATGCTACGAGTATACGGTCTTGCTGAAAAATGGCAGCTACTTGACTAAATATTGTATTTTCGCCTTACGCGACTTGTTACATTTAGTCAAGTTTTGACTAAATGTTTTAACATAGAGGGGGAATCGAGACGAGGGTCGTGGTGTATGTGTGTGTGTGTGTGTGTCTGTCTGTCTGTCTGTCTGTCTGTATATGCGTGTGTGTGTGTAGAGCGATTCAGACTAAACTACTGGACCGATCTTTATGAAATTTTACATGAGAGTTCCTGTGAATGATATCCCCGGACGTGTTTTTATTTTTTTCGATAAATGTCTTTGATGACGTCATATCCGGATTTTTGTATGTTTGGATTAAAAACACGCTCAGAAAGTTAAAACGAAGAGAGGTACAGAAAAGCGTGCTATGCAGCACAGCGCGACCACTACCGCACTATTCTGCATGGCTTGTCGATTTCACTGCCTTTGCCACTAGCGGTGGACTGACGAAACTACGAGTATGTGGTCATGGTGAATAAAGCAGTGTTTTCAGTTTCATTCTGTGAGTTCGACAGCTTGACTAAATGTTATTATTTCGCCTTACGCGACTTGTTTCATCATCCAGATTTCCCAGAGCACATCGCAGCGGATGATGTGAAATTCCTGTCGGAGTTTGGTCGCTCCTACCTCCTAAAACGAGCGGAGTACTGGGACTTGCACGGACCGCTGGGCCCCCCGCGCGCACCGCCCACCGCACTGGGCATGAAGCTAAGCAGAGCTCAGACCAGTCTCACCACTGACGCCTTGCATCATGACGACACGAAGGAAGTGACGTCACCCAGACCCAAAACTGTGCGATAAGACAGGGTGTGTTTGGGGGGAGGGAGAGTTGTTGAGTGAGCTTAAGTGAGCGAACATTGGGTGTTTGGTATACATGTGTGTGTGCGTGTGCTATAATATACTCTGTGTGTGTGTGTGTGTGTGTGTGTGTGTGTGTGTGTGTGTGTGTGTGTGTGCATGTGACTGTGACCGTGTGTGTGTGTGTGTGTGTGTGTATGTGTGTGTGTGCATGTGACTGTGACCGTGTGTGTGTGTGTGTGTGTGTGTGTGTTTGTGTGTGTGCCAGAACGAAGGTTAGATAGAAGCTGGTAGTGACAGACAGCAGTATTAAAAAGCCATGGTGCGCGTGAGTGTGAGTGGGTGTGTGCGTGCGTTATTCCATGTGTTGTCACACGGTCATATTACGAGCTTTCATACGTCCTACACGACACTGATATTTTATCGTATTTTTTTTGTATGCCTGTGATTGGATTGAATTCATTGTCTGCATTGCAGATAAGCTGTGATAATATAAATATTTTACATTGTACATCTTTGATGAAATAAACATTTTGCATTGTACATCTTTGACCGAATGACAGTTCTCATCAGTGTGCATATTTAACTGCCGTGTTTGTTATATAATGCACGCTAAGGCATCATTCCACTGAAAGATAGCGTGATAACGCTGGGTCGCATATTATACAAACACAAAACCGCGTAGACAATACTCACACCACGACTGGTAAATTCCAGATCAGAATAGCTGTTAATTTCAAAGTAGTTGTGTTAGTGATATTTTTCATCTTAATATTGCATTGGAAACAATTATTCCATTAATCGCTTCATATGGTTTTTTTTACCTTGTTATTGCTGTTGCTGTTGTTGCCGTTCTGCTCTTATTATTCACATATTTGCCTTCGACTTTTTAACAAGAATTTGCTACGCAAGCTCTCTCTCTCAAACTCTCTCGAATTCTCTTTATCTCGATCTCTCTCTCTCGAACTTTCTTTTTCTTTCATAACTTTAACCCAATTTCATGTGACGTGGTTTTGTTCTCTCCTAAATTCTTACCGATTGCGTACTTGTAATGTATGAATTTCTCACCTGTTCCAGTCCGGAATTCGCGCTGATCGTTTCTGCCATTCCGACCTAAGCTATTTTTCTTCTTTGCTGTAAAATGAGTAGCTGTGCATTTTTCTTCGGTAACAACTTGGTGTTACGGAACTGTTACAATTAAGTTACAGTATTATTTGAGCTGCGATACTGTTTTCTGCGTTTTACTTGAACAAATATGAATGTGGTGTCGATAAGGTTTTGTGCTTGCATGACAGTGGGGTTTTTGAGTCACTTGAGAAAAAGTGACTCTATG
>NC_090250.1:31351030-31356030 GCF_037325665.1 Littorina saxatilis | reverse complement strand
GTCTTGTTATCATTTGTTATTATCATTCTAGTGCCCTTTATGGCTATGTGACCAATCAGGACTGATTGTAGGTGACCTGTTAAATGTTATAACTGTCAAGGCGGGACCCTTTTTGTTTATCGCATTAAAAATCACCACGACAAAATAAAAATTAATATAAAAAACATCAGGGTGAATTGTTCCACTGAATGTCACTTTTTCAAATTTTTCCCATGCAATTTACTGTGTAAAATGTGCTAAAAAGCAAATTCTGTCGGTGGGAGGGAAATAGAAATTAGAATGGCAAGTAAGTTTAATGCTGAGTAAATGGAAGCAACTCTTTTTGATGCTGTCAGTAGCAGACTACACCTATGTGCTTTTGGCAACATGGCAAACAAACGACATGTACCTGCCATCAATCAAAAAGATATAAAAACCCTATACGCATCAAAATTCATGTCTCCCAACACCCCCACTGGCCTTTTGAACAAGGTTCAGTTTGATGTCCGGTTTTATTTTTTTAGACGGGGCCTGGAAAACTTTGAAAAAATGCCGAAAGACACCTTCGGCTTCGAAGTGAAGATGGATCAAACAACAGGGAAACAATACGTAATCAAACGGTTTGATGAACTTACCAAGAATCACAGAGCTGGAGACGAAGAACTTGTGACTGGAGTCATGCCAGAGACTGGGGACAGCAGCTGTCCAGTGTACAGCTACAACAAGTACCTGTCTCTGCTAAATCCAAAGTGTGAGCGTCTTTGGCAATTCCCTGTCAACACGTTCCATGGAGATGACGAAACATGGTATGAAAACAGACCCATGGGCGTCCATACTATGAAGAAGTTCATGGCAAAGCTGAGTGAGCTGTGTCAATTGTCGCAGAATACACAAACCACAGCGTGCGAGCGACGGGTGCAACACTACTCGCAGACAAGAACTTCAGTCCAATTGACATTATCAGTGTCACCGGTCACAAAACTGTTAACTCCCTCCAACCGTACCAAAAAACATCCACCGCCAAAAAACTAGAGATGGCAGCTGCCATGTCGTCCCAGCTCACAGGGAATATGCAGTTGGCACTGCTCCCAAGTCATACTTCGCGGGGAGAACCAGCCGGAACTTCGACGGGAAGCAGAATCGAACGCGGTCGTCTCGTTGCGTCGGCGACTGTCACAAGCCAGCAGACGATCCGACAGGACGTGGAACTCAGCAACGACGAGGTAGCAGCTCTTTTCGACCCGGAATACGAACCTGCCATGCCTCCAACGAGACCAAATCCGCCAATGTTCCATCACTGTGACCTCTCGCATGCAACGATCAACATTCAATTCCACTGACATTTAACCGCATTCAACTGCGCATGCGCAACACAAATGTGCAACATTTGAGATGGCTCTTCCGAGAACTGTACGTTCCAATTTCGGACTTTCGGTTTGTTAGCATTTTCGAGTCTGTGTTCTGTTTTTTTGTTGTTGTTGTTGAGTGTTTTTATGATACTATGCACAGAAAAGAAGGGACACGTAACTTTTTGGGAAAGATTACTTGTTGAAAGCTGAAAGTGTACTGGATGTTTGTTTTGTTTGCTCTGTTTACCTTGTAACCAACCAAGCCAAAATGGCGACACTTTACTTGCAGGGTCGCTTCGAGTATTATGTTTGTTACCACGCACGGATAATAAAACCGTTATTTCTAATATGCTGACTGTTAGCAAATGATAACAAGACAGTCTCGAAAACTATCAAAATTCGCCTAAAGGCTCATTTTGATATCTTTTTTCTGGACATGTCTTGTTATCATTTGCTAACAGTCAGCATTATTAGAAATAACTCATACTAACAGTCAGCATATTAGAAATAACTCATAAAACAGAACTTTCAGGGACGAATCAAGAATGTTACATGTGAGAGATGGTTATGTCACTGTTTTTCTTTATTATCACGTCATCACCGGCGTCGTCATCCTGTGGTGGTGGAGTTTTCTTCACTTCCTGTCCCTCCAGGGGAGGTAAGATCGCCGGTATGCGTGGGTTACGTCCCTTGTCGACTGTCGGGATGTCTCCGGTTTGGTTGCCCCCTGAAAACAATCCGTGAATCATGTAGCCATTGATTGTTGCTGGTACACGTACTGTACTGGGGATGCGACATGAACGTACGTTCAGGTGCCAATCAAATAGGCAAAATAAGTTGTGCGGACTCGAAGACAGACAACTGTATGCATAAAGTCACAGTCTACGGAAAGCAGTTTCACTTTAACATTCTTTGATTGAAAGAAAACTGCATAAATGCCATGGTTCTCAATTTCCAAAAGTTGATTTTGAAATCGTTTTATCCGCCAGGAAGTACAACTACCCAAAATAATAATTAAGTATAATCCATCAGCTTTACCCTCTCACCCTCATCCTGCCCTGATTGGATAACCTTTTTATTAAGGATACATTTTTGTTATTACGGGCAACATTTTGGACAACTTTTTCATTATGAAAAACGTTTTTATCATCCATATCGTTTTCATTATGGATAACGTGTTTTTCATGCATAACGTTTTCATTATGGATAACTCTTTCCTTATGAATACTTTTTTTCATTATTAATAACTTTTTCATCATGAATAACGTTTACATCATTTACTCGCGCCATCTGAGTTTGAAAAAGCTCACTGAGCTTATAGTCCTCATTTTCTGTACACTTCCTGTTCATTTTCCGATCATTTTCTGTGCATTTCCTGTTCATTTTCTCATGATTTGTTGTTTATTCGTCCACTTCAAAGATCACTGCGTCAGAATTCTATTTAATGTTTCGTTTTGTCAACGATCAATCGTTTCATACAAAAACAAAACAAAAAATTCACTTTTGATTTTAGAACGATAATTGCTTATCTTTATCGGAATGTACGGTTGTTGTTCTTGTGTTTGTTTCGTGTGTTTGTTTGTATGCCGTTGTTGTTGTTGTTGTTGTTGTTGTTGTTGTTGTTGTTGTTGTTGTTGTTGTTGTTGTTGTTGTTGTTGTTGTTGGTGGTGGTGTTGGTGTTGTTGTTGTTGTTGTTGATTTGGGTTTCGATTTAGCTTTAATGTTTCCTTCGGGTAACGTTCCTAATTGGTTTAATTTAAATATGTGTAATGTTAAACTTGTGGGGTCCTGATTTGGCCTATATGGTCCGCTGGACCCAAAAAGCAACAATTAACTAACAAACTAACTGTTGTTGTTGTTGCTGTTGTTTTGTTTTGTTGTTGTTGTTGTTGTTGTTGTTGTTGTTGTTGTTAATTCGGTGTATTTGTTGGGGTTGGGGGGTGGGGCGATGAGCTTTTATCGTGTGTATTTTTTTTCCTTTCCTTTAAAAAAAAAAAAGTCAAATGTTTGAACTCACGATCATAATCAGTCGTTATGTATGACTTCTTCTTCTTCTCCCTCTCGGAGCGGACCTTGCAGAAGATGCCGACGAAGACGAGAGTGAGCGCCACCACGTTGACAGCAACCACCACGGCAATGATCATCACCATCAGGTTTGACCCGCTGTCTTCCTCCGGCACTGTCAAAAAGACAAAAGGGAAGGTGAACTCGCTTAACGCGAACCTATGCAGCACTAAACGCCGCTTAAGCTGAAGGGTGACAATTAACGCCGCTTAAGATGAAGGGTGATTGAAGGAATTGCATCAAAGCTCGTTTAAGCCAAACATTTTCAGGTTATTTTCATTTTTCGTGTTTTTCGCATTATAACAATTCAATTTTCTGTCCGAGATCAATTAGCCTATACTTTGTCTGGTGCAAATTATTGGTACATTATAAGTCGTTTGCATTAACATCCGCAGTAAAATGGAATGATTCCGACGTTAACAACACCATGATAAATGCCCTCGCACGCACGCACGCACAAACGTATGGTCGTAAGCCAAGTTAACCTTGCAATGCTAATTAAGAAAGTGTTTAAAGATGATTTACAAAACTGATGATCTACAAAACTGATGATCTACAAAACGGATGATCTACAAAACGGATGAAGCATGTCAAACAATTAGTCCTCGCAGCTACTTTTTGACTTAAACAAAAGTGTTTTTTAGAAATGTCCAAATCCTTTTATTTGATGTGAATCGGAAAATGTGAAATGTGAAAACTCACCACAGGTCTCTGAAATAAAAATAGAAAAGCATGAGTCAGTTCAAGTTCGCCATTGGTGTCATCAATTAGAATTTTTTTTAAATATAGAAAAAAGTACTGGGGGTTCGGGGAGGTGAGGGTAAACAAGACGATTACTATAGCCAGCAAAGTTATTCTTATACTTTTACATAAAAAAAACTAAAATATAATTTAAAATGCTGCTTATTTTCACATTTCCCACACCTTATTGACTTCTTTTATGCTGTTTTTGTTGTTTGAGCCTTTATAACATTTAAAATTAGTTCAGAATGTAATATCAATACAGTTGATATGTACATAAACACCATGATAAATATACTCACACGCACACGCGCGCACGCACTAACGCACGCACGCACGCACGCACACACACGCGCGCACGCGTGCGCAGACACAGGTATTAGATGCGATGTACCTTGGACTTCAGAACACGTTCTAGTCAAATCTATCTATATGTGCAGAAACTCCGAAGGTTTTATGCTGGGATGTAGCCCAGAAAAACGATTTGTTAATTGTCGGAAAGAGATAACAAATATTAACCAGACTTTAAAGTTCCGAATTTGTGACCCTCCACCACGAAATGAGTCGCATGTCACCTCACGCGGTTCTGCGCCAGGCATGATATAAGTCCGGGGAGTGTCTGGTAACAGTGTGAGGGTCACCATAGTCACAGGCTTATAACTCGACAAGTGTTCACTCTTTTCTAAAACGGGTTTCACCGCTGGATAGAGAATAAAAAACTCTTTAAGAAAATGTAAAAATATGAAAATCATGAAAAGGTGACATGCGACTCATTCCGTGGTGGAGGGTCACATTTGAGCTTGAATGATCCATTTACCTTTGATACGCCTGAAATGTGAATAGTCTAAAGAGAACAAAACAGAAAAT
>NC_090250.1:31336030-31348530 GCF_037325665.1 Littorina saxatilis | reverse complement strand
ATCTTATTCCTTGTCGGTTCCTGATTCCAAAAACATATAGATGTGATATGTTTGGATTAAAAACACGCTCAGAAAGTTAAAACAAAGAGAGGTACAGAAAAGCGTGCTATCCTTCTTAGCGCAACTACTACCCCGCTCTTCTTGTCAATTTCACTGCCTTTGCCGTGAGCGGTGGACTGACGATGCTACGAGTATACGGTCTTGCTGAAAAATGGCAGCTACTTGACTAAATATTGTATTTTCGCCTTACGCGACTTGTTTCTTTTTTTGTGGTCATAAACAAAACAAACCTGATTAACTGCGTGTCATATAAAACTGTCGAGCACACTTATTCTTGAATGTTATGGAAATTAAAAGAAGTTGTTCCTCTGCAAGTGTGTGAATGTAGGCATTATAGTAGCCTTTTTGTGTTATATGCAGTTTCCATCTTGTTGAGCCCGACGCCTATGCCTGGCAAGACCAGAGCGATGCTTATACCGCTTCATGCACGCATTGCATAAATAAGCGTAGCCAGTAGAGTGGGTGATTTGGTGGTCACGAAGATACTTTCTTCTCATGAACGACTTTTGACAGGTTTGGCACTAAAACCCCGGCTTTTCACCCAGACATATATGCTTGTCCAGACTGCGTTTGTGTGCGTACGATTTTTTGCAAACACCACACTGGAAAGGTTTGGTGCCTGCATGCTTGTTCATATGAGACTGGTAATCTACCTGTCGACCAAACCTCTTGTCACAAACTATGCATACAAAACGAGATTCGTTGCCATGTTTCTCACGTTTGTGATTGTCCAATGTTCGCTTGTGTTTGTATGCTGATCCGCATTCGTCACACAAATGGAGGAGACCAACCTTCTTCGGTGTAGAAGTCTGTAAAGGGACTGTCTCACCTATAGTCACCTCACTACTGATGTCTAGGTAGCTGTCGATTACTTCCCCAGACACCTCCCCGGCAGATAGCGTGTGGTCGCTGGTCTCCATCTGTCAAATAAAAACGCTTCAAACGGGTCAGTTTTGCTGTGCATGATGTGCTTTTTCAGCGCGCATGTGCGGGGGGGCGTAGTAGGCACTCCGGCAAAAATGCGGGGGACCTTATCTGGTGTCTGCGGGGGACCTTACCCACTGAGAATCGAGTACCACAAAATAACGCTAGATTAGAGCAGCTTATCCACGATGCTGGTGCCCAAAAACGCGCATACAAGGCTGCAAGGTATCGAAGATTAAACTGTGAGTATTAAAATAGTGTTTTAAATGGTAGTTCTAGGTTAATTTGTACGAAATTGAGACCTCTCTGTATAATTTTAACGGACTTCAGCAGAAAATCGAACGCCACTGTTCACGAGTACACAACAAGACATAAGTTACATATTATACATATAGCCTAGGCAATTCTGCTTCAGAATATCTATACTTGATAATGTGATTTGCCACAACGTACCTTCACAGGGCAATTCCTTTGCGAGATAACAATTTTGCTTCCGCGTGCGGGGGAACGAATTGGGTGTTGTTCCTGCGGTGGAAAAAACTAGGCGTGCCACCGTCTACGGCGTGGTAATGTGCAAGCCCTAGCGTGTGACTATACTATACTCAATCATCATCTTGTTTTAAGGAGTCTAGAACGATTATTTAGGAGCCTAGTATCTCAAACAACTTTAAGCCAGAAGTAATAAACAAGTCGCGTAAGGCGAAAATACAACATTTAGTCAAGTAGCTGTCGAACTCACAGAATGAAACTGAACGCAATGCAACGCAGCAAGACCGTATACTCGTAGCATCGTCAGTCCACCGCTCATGGCAAAGGCAGTGAAATTGACAAGAAGAGCGGGGTAGTAGTTGCGCTGAGAAGGATAGCACGCTTTTCTGTACCTCTCTTCGTTTTAACTTTCTGAGCGTGTTTTCAATCCAAACATATCATATCTATATGTTTTTAGAATCAGGAACCGACAAGGAATAAGATGAAAGTGTTTTTAAATTGATTTCGAAAATTTAATTTTGATAATAATTTTTATATATTTAATTTTCAGAGCTTGTTTTTAATCCAAATATAACATATTTATATGTTTTTGGAATCAGCAAATAATGGAGAATAAGATAAACGTAAATTTGGATAGTTTTATAAAAACAAATTTTTTTTTACAATTTTCAGATTTTTAATGACCAAAGTCATTAATTAAATTTTAAGCCACCAAGCTGAAATGCAATACCGAAGTCCGAGCTTCGTCGAACATTACTTGACCAAAATTTCAACTAATTTGGTTAAAAAATGAGGGCGTGACAGTGCCGCCTCAACTTTCACGAAAAGCCGGATATGACGTCATCAAAGACATTTATCAAAAAAATGAAAACAATGTATGGGTATATCATACCCAGGAACTCTCATGTCAAATTTCATAAAGATCGGTCCAGTAGTTTGGTCTGAATCGCTCTACACGCACGCACGCGCACACACACACACACACACACACACACACACACACACATACACACACACACACATACACCACGACCCTCGTCTCGATTCCCCCCTCTATGTTAAAACATTTAGTCATAACTTGACTAAATGTAACAAAACCAAGACTTAGGACATTTCAACACTGACCAGAAAATAGAATCTTTGTCCCGCATGTTGTGTAGTTAACGTGCGCCGTTGCGCGGTCCTTACAAAAGTCCAGTTCAGAGTCCGAGCTGCTGCACCCACTGTTGTCTTTGATATAATCAAATGAAGCAAGTAGATCATTGGGGCACTGGGTCTTTGATGACGCAATTTGTGTGACGTCAATGTCGCCAATACCGCTAGGCCCTTAAACAAAAACAAAAAAGTTTTTTAAAAAAACAAAGGATTTCTAAAAAGAACAAGTCGCGTAAGGCGAAAATACAATATTTAGTCAAGTAGCTGTCGAACTCACAGAATGAAATTGAACGCAATGCCATTTTACTCGTAGCATCGTCAGGCCACCGCTCATGGCAAAGGCAGTGAAATTGACAAGAAGAGCGGGGTAGTAGTTGCGCTAAGAAGGATAGCACGCTTTTCTGTACCTCTCTTTGTTTTAACTTTCTGAGCGTGTTTTTAATCCAAACATATCATATCTATATGTTGTTGGAATCAGGAACCGACAAGAAATAAGATGAAAGTGTTTTTAAATTGATTTGGACAATTTAATTTTGATAATAATTTTTATATATTTAATTTTCAGAGCTTGTTTTTAATCCGAATATAACATATTTATATGTTTTTGGAATCAGCAAATGATGGAGAATAAGATAAACGTAAATTTGGATCGTTTTATAAATTTTTTTTTTTTTTACAATTTTCCGATTTTTAATGACCAAAGTCATTAATTAATTTTTAAGCCACCACGCTGAAATGCAATACCGAAGTCCGGGCTTCGTCGAAGATTACCTGACCAAAATTTGAACCAATTTGGTTGAAAAATGAGGGCGTGACAGTGCCGCCTCAACTTTCACGAAAAGCCGGATATGACGTCATCAAAGACATTTATCAAAAAAAAGAAAACAACGTTCGGGGATTTCATACCCAGGAACTCTCATGTCAAATTTCATAAAGATCGGTCCAGTAGTTTAGTCTGAATCGCTCTACACACACACACGCACACACGCACACACGCACACACGCACACACGCACATACACCACGACCCTCGTTTCGATTCCCCCTCGATGTTAAAATATTTAGTCAAAACTTGACTAAATATAAAAAGAAAAATCTGATCTAGATCAGAGCGGGAAGGGAGATAGGATTCTGAAAATAATGAACTAACTACCACTCGTGGTATATATCGGACTTCCACTGTTTACGTACACTTGCCATTTTGAATCATTCTCAAAATCACGACAATCAAGAGACAGAGAAATGAGTTCTTCCGCATAGAACTGCCTGGAATAAAATAAAGTACTTCTTCTTCTTCTTCTTCTTCTTCTTCGTTCATGGGCTTAGACACCCACGTTCACTCATGTTTTTAGCACGAGTGGATTTTTACGTGTATGACCGTTTTTACCCCGCCATTCAGGCAGCCATACGCCGATTTTGGGGGAGGCATGATGGGTATTTTTGTGTTTCTATAACCCACCGAACTCTGACATGGATTACAAGATCTTTTCCGTGCGCACTTGGTCTTGTGCTTGCGTGTACACACGAAGGGGGTTAAGTCACTAGCAGGTCTGCACATAAGTTGACCTGGGAGATCGGAAAAATCTCCACTCTTAACCCACCAGGCGGCAGCGACCGGGATTCGAACTCACGACCTCCCGATTAGGAGGCCGACGTTTTACCACCACGCCACAGCGCCCGTCTAAACAAAGTACTGTGCGTAACAACTTTTGTACCTCATCGGGTGCACTTTCTTTCACGAACACTACTCAAGAAAGAAGGAACACCCGCGCAGGTCAAGACAGACATGCATAAATGCATACTCACTTATTACTCGCATTGCAATTTGGGATTTGAGCCGTTTGTGACATACAGAAGATGCATCAAAGGATTTTTGACTGATTAAACCACGATTGAAACTGCAAAACCCTTACAGAAGAACGCATTGGACCAAACCCACTTTTTAATTCAGGCCTAAAGGGTCAAAAAGTCGCGAATATTCACGAAGGAGAAGGCTCGAAAGCTACAGTCAGCTTCCGCGCATGCCAAGACGCTCTCACTCAATCGTTACCTGAAGAGAGAAGTTCTTCAAAGGTCTGACTTACATTTGTAGAGCATGGTGGGAAGAACGTTGTCCGGATGCAGCGAGCACACCTCCGCCACAGGCGGAACAGGGTCCGTTTTCGGCCTTTGAACCACTCGTTCACCTATGTATGATCCGTTGTCTGCGGTGGCTGCAACAATATCAATTTATATGTCTGAAACATGTGCTGGGCATAAGGAAGACAGTGTGCCAAAACAGGCTCTGTAGCCTGAAACAATAACAGGCATTAACAAGTCGCGTAAGGCGAAAATACAATATTTAGTCAAGTAGCTGTCGAACTCACAGAATGAAACTGAACGCAACGCAACGCAGCAAGACCGTATACTCGTAGCATCGTCACTCCACCGCCCGTGGCAAAGGCAGTGCCCGTGGAATTGACAAGAAGAGCGGGGTATTCGTTGCGCTGAGAAGGATAGCACGCTTTTCTGTACCTCTCTTCGTTTTAACTTTCTGAGCGTGTTTTTAATCCAAACATATCATATCTATATATTTTTGGAATCAGGAACCGACAAGGAATAAGATGAAAGTGTTTTTAAATTGATTTCGAAAAAAAATTTTGATAATAATTTTTATATATTTAATTTTCAGAGCTTGTTTTTAATCCGAATATAACATATTTATATGTTTTTGGAATCAGCAAATGATGGAGAATAAGATAAACGTAAATTTGGGTCGTTTTATAAATTTTTATTTTTTTTTACAATTTTCCGATTTTTAATGACCAAAGTCATTAATTAATTTTTAAGCCACCAAGCTGAAATGCAATACCGAACCCCGGGCTTCGTCGAAGATTACTTGACCAAACTTTGAACCAATTTGGTTGAAAAATGAGGGCGTGACAGTGCCGCCTCAACTTTCACGAAAAGCCGGATATGACGTCATGAAAGACATTTATCAAAAAAATGAAAAAAACGTTCGGGGATTTCATACCCAGGAACTCTCATGTCAAATTTCATAAAGATCGGTCCAGTAGTTTAGTCTGAATCGCTCTACACACACACACACACACACACACGCACACACATACACCACGACCCTCGTTTCGATTCCCCCTCGATGTTAAAATATTTAGTCAAAACTTGACTAAATATAACAAGTCGCGTAAGGCGAAAATACAATATTTAGTCAAGTAGCTGTCGAACTCACAGAATAAAACTGAACGCAACGCAACGCAGCAAGACCGTATACTCGTAGCATCGTCACTCCACCGCCCGTGGCAAAGGCAGTGCCCGTGGAATTGACAAGAAGAGCGGGATATTCGTTGCGCTGAGAAGGATAGCACGCTTTTCTGTACCTCTCTTCGTTTTAACTTTCTGAGCGTGTTTTTAATCCAAACATATCATATCTATATGTTTTTGGAATCAGGAACCGACAAGGAATAAGATGAAAGTGTTTTTAAAACGATTTCGAAAAAAAAATTTGATAATAAATTTTATATATTTAATTTTCAGAGCTTGTTTTTAATCCG
Organism: Littorina saxatilis; assembly: GCF_037325665.1. Classification (NCBI taxonomy): domain Eukaryota; kingdom Metazoa; phylum Mollusca; class Gastropoda; order Littorinimorpha; family Littorinidae; genus Littorina; species Littorina saxatilis. The sequence goes on along the minus strand of NC_090250.1, from coordinate 31,342,352 downwards.
AATATAACATATTTATATGTTTTTGGAATCAGCAAATGATGGAGAATAAGATAAACGTAAATTTGGATTGTTTTATAAATTTTTAATTTTTTTTACAATTTTCCGATTTTTAATGACCAAAGTCATCAATTAATTTTTAAGCCACCAAGCTGAAATGCAATACCGAACCCCGGGCTTCGTCGAAGATTACTTGACCAAACTTTGAACCAATTTGGTTGAAAAATGAGGGCGTGACAGTGCCGCCTCAACTTTCACGAAAAGCCGGATATGACGTCATCAAAAACATTTATCAAAAAAATGAAAAAAACGTTCGGGGATTTCATACCCAGGAACTCTCATGTCAAATTTCATAAAGATCGGTCCAGTAGTTTAGTCTGAATCGCTCTACACACACACACACACACACACACACACGCACACACATACACCATACCCTCGTTTCGATTCCCCCTCGATGTTAAAATATTTAGTCAAAACTTGACTAAATATAAAAATGAGCAAGCGAGCTTCATCCCTGAAGGCAAACTACTTCTCATGAAAACCTTTCTTCTAACCGCCTCAGATCTGACCAGTCTTTGACATGGAATAAGATCATCTTTCCATTTGGTCATATACGTAGAGGTTACATGCCGAGTCTCAGTGATTATCAAAAATAATGGTCGAAGTTAGCGGATCATGAAAAATGCGAGCTTCAGCGAGCTTTTTCATGACCGCGAACTGAGACCATTATTTTTAATATTAATCACTGAGACGAGGTATGTAACCTCTTTATTCCTCCTTTCTTCAGTTATTCAAAGAAAAGAGGAATTTTTGTGCGAAAGTTTGATCGAATCCAAATCACTCAACCAGTCTACCTGCGCTGGCGATTGAATAATGCGCGGTTGTATAGTTCAGGGAAAATCAATCAATTCTGTTAACACTTCTTGTCAGTTTCCTTGTTTTGGACTAAAATCAAGTACACAGTTATGTTGTTATTCTGCTGTGCCGGTAAAGGCAGATAGTGTGTGTTCTGGTCATGTTTTGGTATCGCTTAGGAAATGTTCTTTCTTCGAATGGGACAAGCAGACGAACTTTTGCACCCGTGTTCCAACGTTAAAAACTGTATGAAGTTCCGTTTTCTGGGGCAAAATAGTGTATGAAACCGCTGTATGTTCTTTAAATTGATGCGATGTGTGCATTTGGTTGGGTGTGATCTGTTTATAAAATGAAATATTGTCGAAAACTAACCGTCGGATAGCAGTCTCTTGTCCAAGCAACTCAGTTCAGAAAATTTGGAAGGGGAACTACTCTTGTCGTACGCGAGTTACTTGCCTTGGGAGTTTGCGTGCACTCATAAGAGATCTAAAGCGAGTTTCTCTGCACTGATCGTTAGATTTGGATTTAGAAAACAACCAAACTCATAGATTGTATATGGAGATTAATGTGTTCAAGCCTGTAGTTGCCAGTTTAAATGCAGTATGTTTGTATTGTTTGGTCTAGAGATGTATATTTCGTACATTGGAGCGTTCGGAACTTTTCAATCGCTAAAGTAGTTCCCTCAAAGTCTAACTCATCAACATGTGAGCTATCGAGGATTCAGGCCCGTTGTTGGGTAAGTGATTTTGGTTGTTGGGTAAGTTACCGAAAAATAACTAGCCCTACACCTTTACAGAGAGAAAGAAGCAGAGGGGGGAATAACACACAATAACAGCCAGGGTGCGCTCTGTGCTCACTGGATTTTTTCTTACTATTATTTTAACTTCCCCCCCCCCCCTCCCTCCTCAAAAACATTCCAACTGTGCACAGAGCGCACCCAGGCTGTTCTCTGTTTGTATGTGAACAAGGGGAGCCATGGTCTTAGTCCATGTAATACTCCTGTCACACTAGGGTTGCGTCCTCATGGCGTTCCCGCGACGTCCTAGAAAAATGAAGAACGCCGAGGTGCGCGCAGTAGGGTCTCCTACAGCGCCGGAGCAACGCGGTGGCATCTCCATTTGACGCAGTGGAGTCGCCATGAACGCCATGCAACGGCGCTCACTTTGAGCATGCACAAAGTACGCGCCGTCGCTCGGCGTTCTGATATGCGCGTGGTAGGAACGCCGTAGGGTCGCCGTAGGGTCGCCGTAGCAGCGCAGTAAGGACTCCTACCGCGCCACAACAGCTCCGCGGGCTCGCAATGCTGACGCAGGGCCGGACTAGGTAAGTACAAGGGGGGGTTACAGATGAGGGTCCAGGGGGCGAAGCCCCTTGGTGGGGCACCCAGGGGGCGAAGCCCCCTTGGTGGGGGTTGCAAGGGGGCAAAGCCCCCTTGAAGCTGAACGTTTGTTGATGTTTCTGGAGGGAAAGGAAGCCTCTCCTTGAACGAAAAAGGTAAATTCGACAGCAAGCTGTATAGGCAATGAAGAAGAATTGAGATTGTAAGGACTCATACTTTTCATCATAAAAAAAAATTAATAAATGCGTTTGGGAGGTACATGCTTTAGCCAGGGGGGGGGGGTTGGGGTTGCGCAACCCCTGTAACCCCCCCCCCCCCCCCCCCCCCTAGTCCGGCCCTGGGACGCAGTGGTAGTCGGCGGCGCTTGCACGGAGACCTCACGGAGATGTCACTGCGCTTTTACCGCGTTTGCAAGGCGTTTGTACGGAGACGTCACGGAGTCCTTGGGGATGTCACTGCGCTTCTACCGCGTCCGTCAGCGTTGGCAGGGCGTTGGCAGGAAGTTGCCAGTGCGTTGTGATTCAACCCCATAACGCAGAGTACACTCCCCTGGCGTATACACGCACTTCCGCTTAATCGACACGCCGTGGACGCGCAGTGACAACTCCTAGCACGCTGTGAGCACGCCGTGAGAGCGCAGTCAATCGCAGAATTTTCCTGCGATCCCACGGCGCTCTGAGAAATTTACAACGCCGCGGGAACGCCTTGAGGACGCAGCCCTAGTGTGACTGTGTTCACGTGAAAGAGTATGGTTTTAACTGTTGTCCATGTTGGCAGCGTTTCGTCGTTTATCTGTCTCTCTGTCCGCCCGATTGTCCGTCTGACCGTATTTTTGCTTTTTCTTTCCTGTACTTCGGGGCTGAGGTGCACGAAGCAAAAATGAGTGCCACCCAAACGGAAGAGAACAAACCGCAGGGTCTGATTGGTTGAAATCACAACAAATCTCAATTCCAACCAATCAAACACTGCGGGTGGCTCCCGTTTGGGTGGTAACTGCCTCGTGCACCTCAGCCCAGTTCTCATATTTTTGTTGTTGATTTCTCTCTCAGAATTATAATTTGTTTCCCTCCTAGCTGTCGAACAGGAAGAACATGTACCGCTACAACTTCTGTTAAAATGAAAGCCAATAAATAACCTAGGCTATACTGACTAACTTAATCTAATGACATGAAATCAAACCAAGTAGAGTGATATAACAAAAGATCAAGCTACAGTAGATTAAATCAAATCTAATTAGAATAAATAGATAATACGTTAAATGGAACAATGAAGAATGCAAAAGCTTACGTGTCAGAGGGTAAAGGAGAAATGACATATCGGTTGATCTAACCAGCTTCCAGCAAAAGTAGGCGTCGACTTGGCTCGCATCTACGTTGCGAACGGCGCTGAAGTGAGGAAGAGAGGTAGGGGGAACATGAACAAACTTACACGCAAATCAAGGAGGGGTGGGCGTGCGGGGGGGTGGGGTGTGCTTAAAGCGGGATGCAGCTGCATCGTTTTTCAGACTTTTCTTTAACATTTAGATTTGTCAAATCAATGTTTGATTCGTTTACTTATTCATAAAATGTACATCAACAGGTATGAAAACAACGAAAAGCCCACAGCTTATAGCGGTGTCTTAAGAGAAGAAATACAATTAATAAGTATGCAAATGGCTAACAGGTTATTACATATTATACAAACAAACAGTTGTCAGTTTTAACGTAGAAATACCATCCAACCAACAACAAAAATAACACAATAATTGTGCCAAAACAACATTGAGATGAAACAGACAGAGAGGGAGGCGGGAGAGAGAGAGAGAGAGAGAGAGAGAGAGAGAGAGAGAGAGAGAGAGAGAGAGAGAGAGAGAGAGAGAGAGAGAGAGAGGAGGGGAGTGGAATAGAGAGATGGGGGAGAGGCAGAGTAAAAAGAACTTCAAATTAAGGAAGGAGAAGAAAACAATCAGCTTTGAATGAAAACAGACTCACAAAACGTATTGAAATTCAAAACTATATTCGCAGGTAAACTCGGTAAACAATTCCCCTGCCGCCGCCAGTTGATGTCCGAGCATTGCTGTGTGGTTGAAAGTGATGGGGCTCCCAGTGTTAGTTCTGTACCACGTACCCAGCAGTGAAAGGGGTAGCTGGCATCCACTCTCATCCTGGCCGTAGGCACCCGGAACTGTCCGACAGCGGAGTTTAATTCTTACATCTACAATGTTTGTTTATATGTTTGTTTGTTCTTGATGTTTTCCTTTGTTTTATTTCGTTCTTTCTTTTTTCTTTCTTTCTTTCTTTCTTTCTTTCTTTTTTCGTTCATTCTTTCGTTGTTTCGTTCTTTTTGTCTGTCTGTCTGACTGAGCTGTCTGTCTGTCTGTCTGTCTGTCTGTCTGTATGTCTGTATGTCTGCCTCTCTGTCTGTATGTATGTCTGCCTCTCTGTCTGCCTGTCTGCCTGTCTGTCTGTCTGTCTGTCTGTCTGTCTGTCTTGTCTGTCGTCTGTCTGTCTGTCTGTCTGTCAGTCAGTCTGTCAGTCAGTCTGTCTGTCTGTCTTGTCTGTTTGTCTGTCTGTCTGTCTGTCTGTCTGTCTGTCTGTCTGTCTGTCTGTCTGCCTGTCTGCCTGTCTGTCTGTCTGTCTGTCTGTCTGTCTGGCTGTCTGTCTGTCAGTCTGTCTGTCTGTTTGTATGTTTGTATGTATGTCTGCCTCTCTGTCTGCCTGTCTTTCTTTCATTCTTTCCTCGTTCTTCCCATGAAATACCATTGCAGCACAAGTGGATAAAATACTACTTCTAGTATAATAGACTTCTGATTGCAGTTATAGCAGTTTACATGCTTGGTAATATGCGCAACACGGCATAACATCTCTCTGTTTCAAAAGTGATAGTCTTTGTTTGAAAACATTGACATCTTTTGATGAATTAAAACTAGTTTAAGTGGCACGCGGACAATTTGCTACAATGTGCAAATGGGGGTGGGGGGACGGGGTTATTAAGTCTTTTCTCATGCTTGATATCCAACACAGAAACGAATGTTGATACGGTAAGAGAAAGACATCAAATATATCAGTAGAGTAAGTGCAAGTTCATTCATACTCACCGAATGAGGAAACACAAATCAACGACAGAAGAAAAGTCCACCACCCCAGCGACCCACCTCGCCTCATGGTGAAAGTACTGTAAATGCTGGTGATAGTACCTTTTTCCAAGTTTCCCAGTTTCGTTCTGAAACGTTATGTGAATTAACAACAAGAACAGCCTTCTACTGTTAATCTTTCTCGCGTTACGTTATCCTAACTTAATTCTTTCTAGAACGGGTAAGTGTGGAATCGGTGCTACACGCAACGCATCTGGCACAAATATCAAACTCTAATATCAGTCTTAAGGACGTGTTGACTGGTGCCCTTGCAGTGTCCGGGAATGAACTGCGTTGTTGGCTAGTGTTGTAAAGAGCGTCTCTAACCACGAAGCACACTCACACGCGGTTTTCGGTACACAATGAATAACAAGTCGCGTAAGGCGAAAATACAACATTTAGTCAAGTAGCTGTCGAACTCACAGAATGAAACTGAACGCAATGCCATTTTTCAGCAAGACCGTATACTCGTAGCATCGTCAGTCCACCGCTCATGGCAAAGGCAGTGAAATTGACAAGAAGAGCGGGGTAGTAGTTGCGCTAAGAAGGATAGCACGCTTTTCTGTACCTCTCTTTGTTTTAACTTTCTGAGCGTGTTTTTAATCCAAACATATCATATCTATATGTTTTTGGAATCAGGAACCGACAAGGAATAAGATGAAAGTGTTTTTAAATTGATTTCGACAATTTAATTTTGATAATAATTGTTATATATTTAATTTTCAGAGCTTGTTTTTAATCCAAATATAACATATTTATATGTTTTTGGAATCAGAAAATGATGGAAAATAAGATGAACGTAAATTTGGATCGTTTTATAAATTTTTATTTTTTTTTACAATTTTCAGATTTTTAATGACCAAAGTCATTAATTAATTTTTAAGCCACCAAGCTGAAATGCAATACCGAAGTTCGGGCTTCGTCGAAAATTACTTGACCAAAATTTCAACCAATTTGGTTGAAAAATGAGGGCGTGACAGTGCCGCCTCAACTTTCACGAAAAGCCGGATATGACG
>NC_090250.1:31323530-31331030 GCF_037325665.1 Littorina saxatilis | reverse complement strand
TTTACTGTTGTTGTTGTTGTCGTTGTTGTTGTTGTTGTTGTTGTTGTTGTTGTGTTGTTGTTGTTGTTGTTTTCTGTAGTTTTTTCTTGTGTTTTGTCGTCAACAAGTATTATTTGAGTTGTCCCATACTGAATAGTACTAAATGATGTTTTGGTTTCTTACCGAGAGGCCGCCAGGTACATGGTAACTGGGTGCAGACCAACAGAATCGAAACAAACCGTGAGGACTGATGGGGTGAAATTACAACAAATCTCAATTTCTACCAATCCGACCCCGCGGCTGCGTACTACCTATTTGGGTGGCACCCACTGTCGCTACATGCACCTCAGGCCCAGTAGGAACTCGGACTGAGCGGCCGAGGACCGACGACCGACAAGTTATTCCCCTTGTCCCAGTCTCCACAATCACAGTTTCTGAGCCCTGCTCAACTAGGGCGCCGGTTGATCCAACGGTAGAGGACCACATCGTAAAGCTCAAATTTTCTGAACGCTGCTTGCTTGTGTAATCATTTTGTGGCTGCAGGAGGGTTGGAATTCGTAGCAGCTGGAGTGCTGGTACTCGTCGCAGCTGGAGTGCTGGAACTCGTAGCAGCTGGAAGGTTGGAACTCGTAGCAGCAATGGGAGGTAACTTTCTCGGAGATTCAACTTGGATGACTTCTGCCGGAGTAATGGTCCCTGGCTTGGTGTTTTGGATGGGAGGCAACTTGGTCGGTGACTGTGCAGCGTCAGTTGTGGCCCCTGTCGTTCCGTTCTGCCTTGGTGAGTCTCCTGACGGCTTGGAAAAATCCCCTGGTTTGGGCTTTAACACTGTTAAAAGTTTTGGAATAATTATATTGCAAAGCAAAATAAACCGTTCGGATCTATTTATTTCATCTTTGGCCGGTATACGTGTATGAGACTCAGTACACATTGCTCACACAGGGCCGGACTAGGCGAAGAGGAGGGGGGGGGGTTACCAGTGGTGGCCCAGGGGGATGTCTCCCCTGGCGGCAGGGGCGGATCAGTTCATTTTATGGGTGGTTTTTTTCAAAAGTATATTGTGAAGATATGGGTGTGAAGGCGCGAAGCGCCGAGCCGACGGCGCGAAGCGCCTAGCTACCTAGCGGGGTCCGGGGGCATGCCCCCCCGGAAAATTTTGAAAAAAAGGATGCAAAATGGTGCAATCTGGTGCATTCTGAGGATGATCATTACCAGTTTCAGGCAGCAGATTTTGTCACTGAATAATACCCCAAAAATTGAAACTCAATCACGGTAAAATAAAGAAATGCATACCTCATTCAATATTTTTATTTTTTGGCTGGGGGGGGGGGGGCGGAAACCCTAGAACTCCCCCCCTCCCTCGTTGTGGTTGTCAGGGGGCGAAGCCCCCTGAAGCTGATGGGTAGGTCATATTCTGAGATAGGAAAATGGTCGCTCCTTGCATGAAACGGCATAAAATAAGCAATAATAAAAAAAATTAAATAAGTAAGGTACATGTTTAGGCTAGGGGGGGGGGTTGCGCAACCCCCATAACCCCCCCGGTAGTCCGGCCCTGTCACAGATATCAAGAAAAGACAGAAACGTTCGAATACGTGCCCCAAAAAGGACCTAAATTTGTGAATACATCTTTGACTTATTTAAAAACAAATATGACAAGAAATGCCCCACCCACACCCACATTAACAAAACACAGTGCTTTCCTTCAGTATGCGTGGATTGGATTATTCTCAGTCCTAAGATCCACCAGGTTGATACAAGATCCAGACATTGTTTATAAGCTTTTAGTAAAATTGGAGAAGTATTGATGGTTTCCCTCTTTCAAGGACTTTCAACAAATCTGAGAACGTCAGAACTTACAAGAGAGGGTGTCTTACAAAACGAATTCTGTACGGTAAATCCATGACAATAAGACAAAATGTCTTAAATAGACGGTCTTAGTTTACAGGTTAACATGTGCGCGTAAAACTGCTTTTAACAATAACAACTACAGTAAAACAAACACTTCACTGTTGATTAAAAAAAATAATACATTAAAATGAAAAGTTTTCTTCGACACACCTTAATGGATGGCACGACATTGTGTCCAAACACGTATTTTGGGTTTCAGCATTTTTAGGAGCTTTGAACACCATCAAATCATTGTACGAAGTAATTTGTCATCTTCAACCTCTTTCTTGCAATAAAGCAATCATTTTCAAAATGTTTTGTTAACTTTTGCCACCATTTTGAAAACTTTTGACGCTGTTTTCTCAGAATCGTTTTTTTATAAAACAGGCACCGTCAATGAGAACTATTCATCTTTGAGACTAATAATATTGTGCTAAAAAAAATTCATATCAGAAATGATGTTGAGACAGTAACAGAGAGACTTTCTATGATTTGTTGAGGAATAATTTTAGAAGTTTTGTCAAAGTACAAAAACTTGCTTTTTTACGAAATTTCTTTTGTGCCTGTGATATCTACCCAGGGAACAAAATCTGTTCATAAATATGACAAAGTTGCTCTGTTACTGGATCTATGGGCCTGTTTAGAGTGAAATAAAACACACTTCAGCGTTCTATGTATATTATTCTTAAAGATGAATGTATCTTATTGAACTTCATGTTTTACCCTAAAAAGTCGCCAAAAACGTCAATTCTGACCCATAAGTCCTTCAAATTTAACATGATAGGACATAAAACACTTTTTCTGATTTTTTTGTATCAAGAACCTTGAGAAAAAGAAGTAAAAAGCTTTCCAAAGAAACAAATCTTAATTTCCTAGCCATCTCTGCTCTTAAGCTGCCTGTCAACTATTCTAAACGTGTTCAATACAACAGTAACACGTTGGTTGGTTGGTTGGTTGGTTGGTTGGTTGGTTGGTTGGTTGGTTGGGTGGTTGGTTGGTTGGTTGGTTGGCTGGTTTAATGTCTCTTCAACACATTTGGCTATTTAGACGGATTCAATTTCGTTTCCTTGTAAGTAAAAACACATCCGTATTTATATCAATAAGTCCACACATTGTCACTAAATTAGTTAACAGTATATTTACCATCCGTCGTGGGTGCAATGGCCTTTCTTCCACGTCCGATGCGGCCCTTCTTGTACAGGACGTAGAGAACGACCAGAACGGCGATAACGATGACCACGGTCACGACGACACCCACAATGATTGGAACGGTGTCCGTACCACCACTGTCACCGTCGGTTGCTGCTGGGTGGGTTTATTGTCAAACAAAATCAAAGGACATATAAACAACATCCATGTCATGATAATTATAGAGTTAGAAGTGCTGAGTTTGTAAGTGTGATCAGTTAGTACGGATACTGGGTGACTGGTTGCAAAGCAAGTCAGTAGTGGGAGTGGTTTCATTGACAGCGAAGGTCTTGAAAACCGTATTTGTCTTTGTGTGTGCGCACGAGGCTCACAACTTTTCACAGAATTACTGCTACGGCATGCTTGCCAAAGATCGTGTACAAATCACACACTCGTACACTCTTCCAATCCTTATCAGTCTCTCTCACAAAATAATTGTCCACACCAAATTGATTGCGATTCAGTCAATGTTAAGTGAAATATTATTGTTTCGTGGAAAAGCCTATACAAATCAAATAACATTACAACAAAAAAACCTCTTTACAGGAAACAAGTGAAACTGCTGACAGATTATCTCCCTTGACCTTCTCTGTTGGGTCAACACTTCTCTTTCACCACTGGAAAGGAAGTGTTGACCCAAAGATAGAGAAGACTAGAAGATTGTTGTGTAAAACTGTCAATTCAAGTACCTTATATAATTATAATAACTATCGCAAGATTAGCAATCTTTCTAAAAAAAACAACCATTTAAGAAACTGAATACATACGTTAACAGATTTTCGAGAAGTATTTGCTCTGACTATAAAAACATACTGGACCTAGTGTCCGGACAACATGGTCAGTGGTCATTCCTTTCGTCTTTGACTCTTGCCTCGATGAGTTTACGCAAGCCTGACTAACACCTACTGCTGCGTAATAAGTTTGTCTCCAGTTTCTTTCGATTGTATCGTTATTATACGTCTGTCCACTTCACCACTAGGTCGACGTGCCAGTGTCTGTTTTGTTTTGTCTGCAATTAAACGTTGAAATAACTAACCTAGGTCGTTTGATTTTGAAACGTTGACAGTCTCCTGGTATTGCATTTTCTTTCTCTTCTTCTTCTTCGTTCATGGGCTGGAACTATAGTATTCTGTTTTATTTGTGCGCGAGTGGGTTGTTATGTTTATAACCGTTTTCCAAGCGATTTTCTTAGGCAGTCGTACTCTGTTTTCGAGGGATGCATGCTTGGTATTGTTGTGTTTTTCTATAACCCAACGAACTCTGACCTAGATTTCCCTTTGTTTCCGTTTGAACTTGGTCTTATGATTGCATGTACAGACAAAGGGGGATAAGGTATTACAGGTCTGCACAAAAGCTGACCTGGAAGATCGTATAAAATATCCACTCTTAACCCACCATACGCGGCCGGGAATCGAACACATTATTACGCCCGTTTGTTTTGCCTTTAAACTTAACTCACCAAAACGAAACGTAACTGAACTGAACTGAACTGAACTGAACTGAACTGAACTGAACTGAACTGAACTGAACTGAACTGAACTAAACTAAACTAAACTAAACTAAACTAAACTAAACTAAACTAAACTAAACTAAACTAAACTAAACTAAACTAAACTAAACTAAACTGAACTAAACCAAACCAAACCAAACTAAACTAAGCTAAACAAAGAAAAATGTCAAAAACATAGTACTCACAGCAGCTTGCTGAAAGCAAGAAATTGAGAGAATGCACAATTAAATTAGCATTACTCAGATGTTCACACTAATTCACAATCATCATCATCGTTGTCGTCCTCTCAATGTCGTCGTCATCATGCAGTTCAATAACAAACACACTCGCACACACACAAACACACACACACACACACACGCATGCACGCACGCACGCACACACACGTACACACGCACACACGCACGCGCACACACACACACACACACGCACGCACACACGCACGCACACACAAACACACACACACACACATACACACACACACACACACACACACACACACACACACACACACACACAAACGCGCGCGCCACAAACGAAAGCAATAGGGGGTGTCTGTAAAAATTGATTCTGTATACGTGTACATACCTGTTTTTGTCATTGACAGTGCATGATTAACGGTTCCCGGGGTTGATTTAGTGCAGTCACCATTATATGCAACCGCTGACCCTGCACCCTCGATTTCCTGCACACACACACACACACACACACACACACACACATACACACACACACACACACACACACACACACACACACACACACACAAACACACGCGCGCGCGCGCGCGAAAAAGCCACATTTTATCAAAAGTGTGGCATTGCCTAGTAAAATATGAGGAAAAGTTTGAGACTGCCATATCGTTCAGAGTTTCATCTGGTATGCTTCGGCTGGCACCAGCCTTTGAAAATAAGTTGTAGTTGGTATGACATTGGCGCACTGGTGTAAAACGAAGCTGATAGTCTCGGCAAGGGAGATAATCTTACTTTCGGTTACTGTTATCTGTTTTGGATGGTTCCAACATTGCTTGTCAGGAAAAGATGATAAACAATAAGGAAAGTTGTCAGGCGATAGGCTGAAGAGCAAAAACTATTTAAAAAAAATAAAATTAAAAAAAAGGTAAGTCTAATTGCAGTTATGATTGCACGATTAAGTGGCAGCTATTATCGTAGATAGGATACATATTGTAATTTGTTAATATTAAAGAAGTGCTTGTTGAAATCAACACGTATGAAGATATGTAAAAATGGGCGGACTATAATATTATTGTCCGCGTAATGTTTTGCAAGTATTGCGGTTATTGTTCTTTTTCTGTCAAACAATCTGCCTCTGTTTCAATGTGATTATGTACGTTGTCAGGTAGATGGGAATGAAAGGCAGGCAGAAATAAGTCCGCTAGGCTTTGCATTTTCAGGACGTATAGGGTAAACATAGCGGTAAAAGAATTAATAATAATGATAATATAATAATAATAATAATAATAATTGTCAGTAAGTACTGGTGTCACATGACTGATGTGAACCAGTTGATTGGCTAATGGCGATGCGCTAAATCTGTTAGCGCACTCTTGGAGTGCGCTAACTTTTTCACAGAGCGTATTCTTACACCCTTTGCCAAAGCGAGACTGTACTCTCATCCTCAGAATTAATTAATGACATGTAGCTTATATTCTCCACAATACCAATGATTATGACCATAAATGTCCTGCTTTTTAATTAAAAGCAGAAATGGGTTTTTTTCTGACAGATTGCATGCGCCTGTGCCGCCTACAGTTGCCACTAATCTAAAAATAGAACCTGCTGTGTCTAATTTTTCAGTTTCGACTTGCGAAGATTCCTCTCATAATTATGCCATGTTAGTGGCATGTAGCTTATTATCCACATTACCAAATGATGAGTTAGTATACAAATCCCAGCAGCTAACAGAAAACACAAGTGTTATTTCGATAACGTAGACTAGCAGCTAGATCAGCACCGGCCGGCGTAGCAGACTACACTGATATACGACTGCATCTGTTCAGTAAATGAATGGTTTCCGAATTATTATTTCAAGGCAAGAAGAATCGGAATCGAAAACGTGTAGGGTTTAGAACGTTCTTACCATATATGTCATATATAAGACCAGCCTGCCTCGTGCTTGCAGACTCAGTGCAACGAGACGAGCAATTTTTGTTTTTGAAATGAGACTCAGTGCAGTGGCAGTGCGTAGCACTAGCAGACGACATAAATCCCGTTCAGCAAATTAACATGTTGGGCAAATGTGAACGATAAAACGATGGGTATATAATACGTGTAGGGTTCAGAGCATTCTTACCGTTCATATTTAGTACCAGACTCCCCGGTGAGTGAAGATACCACACGAGAATCATTTATTTTGAAAATGTGCTTTCCGTCGACCTTGGCAAGGGGCAAAACTCTGCACAGTCAAGTCTGTCGAAGCTCGATGAAGGTTTCGAATCGCAAATAATTAAGAGCATAGTCCTTTCTCCGAGTTAAAATGAGGTCTCTATGAAAGATCATCACTTTTTAGCTTAACGCTACACTGGAATTTACCAACAGAAATTAAAACAAGAGTTTGCGTGTGACGAACGCACGACACACTTCAGACAGCCCACAGAAAAGTAGATCCTACTGTATACGACCTGACCACACAGTTACGCCTATCCAAATGCGCGTAGCAAAGTGTGCGTTTTGAATCTTCTTTTTTCTCTGGCGGTACTGACAATATCGTTATTGAAACAATCCCAGTGCACTAAGGGATTTATAGAGCAAATCTCGAAAATAATTATTGAACTCAGCGCTATGCGCTTCGTTCAATAATGAATTTTCTCGATTTGCTCTATAAATCCCTTAGTGCACTGGGATGTCTCAATAACTTAAATAATGATAATAATAATAATAATAATAAATGAGCATTTATATAGCGCAACATCATAA
>NC_090250.1:31301872-31323330 GCF_037325665.1 Littorina saxatilis | reverse complement strand
AGAGAGAGAGAGAGAGAGAGAGAGAGAGGTGATATAGTCGCCGTGTGTCGTCTCATTTAAATGCTTTCACACAGACAACAATCGACCTCTGCTCCCGTCAAGGTGTGAGGCACACTGGATAGCGCTTCTACGGAAATCCGACGCGTGCAGTGTATCAGTGGTCAGGGGCAAAATAACTGCCATGTTTTGTTGTTGTTAGTGTTTTACTTTTTTTGTAGGGAAAAGTTGACAACACTAAAGACAGAGGAATGAGCAGAGAATGAAAAACGAGAAAGAGGAAAGCAAAGACAGAAAGAGAGGCAGGAAACAGGAGGAAACAGAGGAAAGGAAAGAGCAGAAAGAGAGACAAAGAATGAGAGAAAGCTCAAGCTAAATAAAAAATCAAAGAAACAATCGCACGAAAGAAAAACATACATATTATCAACAATGAATACCAGAGGCAGGAAAAGAGGAAAGGGTGCAGGGAGGAGTAGGGTAGAGGACACTTACCAGCAAAAGGAAGGAACGAAAGAAAGAAAGAAAGAAAGACAGAAAGAAATAATCTGGGAAGCAAGGAAGCAACCACAATAAAGACACTAAAAAGCAAATAAGAAAGCAAGCAAGCGAGCAAACACTGTTTTTAAAGGAATCACTTTTTTGTTTATTTTGCCAAAAAGTCGAAAAAGACGATTTCCAGAAAAACTCTGTCATTATTTATAGGCATTATGGAGGAGTTGCATACGTTGAAGGCGAGACGAGATGTAAACACAGAGATAACTTGATGTCATGATGAATAACGAGCTCCAATCTGTAGTCGATACAAAAAGTCATCATATCGAGCAAACTCTCAAAGCGGCCATTTCAGCTTTTCGTAATAAGAGCCCGAAGTTGACTTCACGAAGACATCGTGAAATCTTTTTACCGAAAATTTAGTGCCAAAGCTTCGTGTAGCGAGCTTGGTGAAGTAGAATTCGCCAAGTCGAATTTGCCAAACTAATATCAGGCTTTAATTGAAGTCGACTTCGCGAAGTCTTTTTACCGAAAACTCAGTGCCGAAGCTTCGTGCAGCCAGCTTCGCGAAGTAGACCTCGCCCAAGTTGAGTCTTTACAAGGAATACAACTCTTTCACGGCGCATGATAACCCCGGCAGAGTTATTTCTGAATATCGTCTATCGGATCTAACGGACGGACGTTCATATAAATGAATATGTGATAGTCCTGCACGCGCAAAGGCGACTGTAAACATTGATTTGTCTTGCTGCTATGACCGGGAATCGAACATAGGATCAACAATGCTGTAACATTATATGAAGAAAATTACTAGCAATGTCGATCCCACTTGTCATTCTAGCGCAGACAGAAATCAAAATGGAAGATGGCGTCAAAGGAAAAGTTCGAGCTGCACGCTCCAGAAATAAGGATTGTTTATATTACCAAGAGGTCAATACTATTCATTATCAAGAGGTCAATACAAGTAATCCTGACTTGATTGCAAACTACCGATCAATGCAAGTACTTATTGGATTTTGTTGCAGCGTACCAACAGAATATGACTTGTCTGATGAATCCTGGTGAACGGTCGATTATTTCTTTTTGAATTCAGCTTGGGTGGTATTTGAACGAACCAACTAAGATTCGACCACACGTCGTTGATACATGCGACAATTGGTAAAAAATAGTGTTTTTGTTTTTCAGGGAAGGTGTTCTGCCTATGTCCTTGCACAGAATAAAGATTATAGTGTCTACTACGAGTAAGTAATCAAGGGCGAACTTAGAGGACGACAGAACAGACAGAGTATACAGATTTCATAAATGTTTACACGATCAAAACGCATAAACGCATGCTCGCTCACACTTGTTCACATATATAGGCATTATATTAGTCTCTTTATGCACAGATTAAAATAAAATCTTCAAGTTACAGGGTTAATGATTGTTTTTCTTTTGTTTCCAACAACACTGGAAAAAACCTTCATTGTCGAAAAACTCACGTATATTCATTGAATATTCAAACTATATGCCTTTTGAAACGTTGCATACTGTATGATTTTCAATCTTTTGCTGAAATTCCACTGAAAGTATTTAGAAACTTTTAAAGATTGCCGTTTTATTCCAGTACATTCACTGTACATTCCAAAGGGCTTTTTTACCGCAACTGTTTCGGACGAAGCCATATATTTTTCTCCATGGAAAAGATTTACAGCTTTTAAACATGTCCTGCAGTTTTATTTTAAGTAAACATTTGAATCCTTTGCAAGCGGCCTGCGTACCGTTCGATTTGTCATTTAATGATAGCTAAAACACTGCTACACATGAACCAGAAGGTCGGACGCAATCTATCTTCCTCAGTGAGATGTTGATTCCTGCACAACTTGAGTGGAACATTACAGCTGACCTGTGCAGTGGCGGAAAGTTGAAGCGGAAAATGAAAATGAAATTATCATATGCCTGTCCTGACGCACGGGAAGGGGGGAGGGGGAAGGGGGAGGGGAGAGAGAGAGAGAGAGAGAGAGAGAGAGACAGAGAGAGAGACAGAGAGAGAGAGAGAGAGAGACTGGAGAGAGAGAGAGACAGAGAGACAGAGAGACAGAGAGAGACAGAGACACAGACATAGACAGAGAGAGAGAGAGAGAGAGAGAGAGAGAGAGAGAGAGAGAGAGAGAGAGAGAGAGAGAGAGAGAGAGACAGAGAGAGAGAGAGAGAGCCAGAGAGAGAGGGAAAGAGAGAGAGAGAGGAGGGTGGGTGGGTGGGTGGCAGGAGGTGGCAGGGTAAGTATATCATAACGCACTGCAAGTTGACCCTGTGACGTAGAACATGACCTCGACGGCAAGGCGAAGAGTATCACTACGCGTGCGGTCTTAGCCAATCAGAGTCGTGTATCACTGAGCGCTCGTTCTACGACACCTGCACCGTCTTGCTAATCTAATGTCGTGTCTTCGGGGTCTCGTCGCCTGCGCATGTCCGTGAATTTGGCATTTAACCAGAACTCGTTGTGTTCGCCTCTTTTTCGCGTCCTTTTCCTTAGTATAGATTTGGACAAATAAATGGCCTCTTAGAGAAGGAAGGCTTTGTAGTTGTTGAGGAAAAAGGCGCGTTGTTGAGATTTGTTCAGTGCCGTCATAGCGACCTGTCTTTCGAAATCTTTTTGTCAGAGAGCTGGGGTTGAAGAGTGCGCGTGTGTTTCTTCTGATCCTGCCAAGAATTCGTCGGAAAGATTTATAAACAGAATCTTTTTTCGGTTTTCACAAAGTTTCCAGTATTTGAAAAAGATGTCGTTCTAGACCTTCAGACTTTGAAGTTTGAGTTTTGAAGCGGAGTTTGTATCCTTGTCGTAGCAATTGATTAATTAAGGGAAGCGAAGCAAAAGCATATATGGAGAATATTATGGTATGGACATGACTTTAACAGTTGGAGTTCGGACCTCGATATCATGTGCAGCCACAGTGAAAGAGAAATTCACATTTGTGTGAGTTGTTCCGTGCTCTGCGAGGGTGTGTGTAACACAGTTACAAATACATTGCCGTGACAAGGACTGACATCAAAATGCTTCACTGGAATTCTTTGTGTTCACATGTTGCAGTGTTCTGCCTTCTTTTTCTGGGTAAGATTACTTTAACAATAATTGTTGTTGTTGTTGTTGTTTTTGGCTCACGTAAGTGTAGCCTATGCGGTGCTAACTTTTGTCTGTCTGTGCGTGTGTGTGTGTGTGTGTGTGTGTGTGTGAAACAGGGCTCTTTATTCTTACTTCGAATAATCCACGTGTGATTTTTGGGTTTAATCAAAGTAGTTCGTTCTAATTTCTCACTTGTCTAAAAATAATCAACTAGATTTAATCCACCCCTCGGTTGCATTGCAGGAGTTGTATAAAGAAACTTCAACATTTCCGAGTCTATGTGTGTGTGGTTATCCAAGACTATGGATAAAGCTCGCATAAGAAGATTACGTCACGGTCAAAAGTGTTTGACGTCAATTAATGTGTTCTGCGCGTTCTTAGAATCCGGTTTCATTCTAGAATGGACCGGGTCCAGGTTGGAATTCTAACCCTGCGCAAGTACAGGGGTGCCATTCTAGAATGAAACCCTTGTTGCTGGTCCATTCTAGAATCGGCCGTGCGCAAGGTTGGAATTTGGGTCCAAGTTGGAATAGTCATTTCAGTTAGACTATCACACAGCCAAAGCCACAAATGTGGATTTTCTGTTTGTTTTTGTTTTTTGTGTGTTTGGTTGGGTTTTTTTTCTCGGGTTTTTTACACTTTACTCAAAAACATCGTGAATTGGGATTGTGATGTTCTGAAAGTGATTACGATTTTGAGAGACACTCAGCACTGATCGCTACGAACGGAAATTTCCGGACTGACAGTGTTTTGCAGATCTCGCTTGTAACTGGATTTTCTGTTTGTTTTTATATTTAGTCAAGTTTTGACTAAATATTTTAACATCGAGGGGGAATCGAAACGAGGGTCGTGATGTATGTGCGTGTGTGTGTGTGTGTGTGTGTGTGTGTGTGTGTGTGTGTGTGTGTGTGTGTGTAGAGCGATTCAGACTAAACTACTGGACCGATCTTTATGAAATTTGACATGAGAGTTCCTGGGTATCATAGACCTATATTAGATAGGTCCCTGCTGGGTATGAAATCCCCGAACGTTTTTTTCATTTTTTTGATAAATGTCTTTGATGACGTCATATCCGGCTTTTCGTGAAAGTTGAGGCGGCACTGTCACGCCCTCATTTTTCAACCAAATTGGTTGAAATTTTGGTCAAGTAATCTTCGACGAAGCCCGGACTTCGGTATTGCATTTCAGCGTGGTGGCTTAAAAATTAATTAATGACTTTGGTCATTAAAAATCGGAAAATTGTAAAAAAAACAAAAAAATTTATAAAACGATCCAAATTTACGTTTATCTTATTCTCCATCATTTGCTGATTCCAAAAACATATAAATATGTTATATTTGGATTAAAAACAAGCTCTGAAAATTAAATATATAAAAATTATTATCAAAATTAAATTGTCCAAATCAATTTAAAAACACTTTCATCTTATTCCTTGTCGGTTCCTGATTCCAAAAACATATAGATATGATATGTTTAGATTAAAAACACGCTCAGAAAGTTAAAACAAAGAGAGGTACAGAAAAGCGTGCTATCCTTCTTAGCGCAACTACTACCCCGCTCTTCTTGTCAATTTCACTGCCTTTGCCATGAGCGGTGGCCTGACGATGCTACGAGTAAAATGGCATTGCGTTTCATTCTGTGAGTTCGACAGCTACTTGACTAAATATTGTATTTTCGCCTTACGCGACTTGTTGTTGTTTGTTTGTTTGGTTGGGTGTTTTTTTCGTTTTTTTTACACTTTACTCAAAGACATCGTGAATTGGGATTGTGATGTTCTGAAAGAGATTACGATTTTGAGAGACACTCAGCACTGATCGCTACGAACGAAAATTTCCGGACTGACAGTGTTTTGCCGATCTCGCTTGTAACTTTTAATCTTATTCATATACATGAAGAGTTTGAAACGTGGGCATATCACAGTTTGGAAGGTAGTAGGGATTCTGATAGATTAAATAAAAACTGTCAAATTTTTAGGCATGGAATTCCCCTTTGAGAGTATTTGTTGTGGTAGTACTACTACTGTGAATTGCTTTCAATGTTTTCCCATAATATTATAAAACCAGACAAAAGTTGTTGTTGATTTCTGTTTTTGTTAATGTCAACTTTTTTTTAAACCTGTGACAACAGCTCTATAACTCACTCTGTCCTTCTGTTGGTCTGTCTGTCGGTTAGTCGGTCTGACCGTCTGTCTGTCTGTCTGTCTGTCAAAAAAATTGTCAAAAAAACCGGACATTTCCGAGAGGGAGACAGCGCTGACATTGCAAGCGGCCGCAACCGGCTCTCATCACAAAAACAACTGCCCTGCAAACATTACCGCCCTGGTAGTCCCCCTTGCTATGGTCTGCCTTTGTTTATTGCGTACTCAGGAGTGTCAACTTTCTTGACATGACATGACATCGCAAGATCGCCAAAGGATTTTTTCAGGGGTAGACAAATCAGCCCCATTTTATCAAAGGGAAGGTGCAGGTGGAGATAATTCAAGGGAAGACAACTCTGTCTTATTACGGCCCCCTTTATTCACTCTCGCGATGCTTCACGCATGTCAACTTTCCTCAGAATGGACCAGCAACAAGGGTTTCATTCTAGAATGGCACCCCTGTACTTGCGCAGGGTTAGAATTCCAACCTGGACCCGGTCCATTCTAGAATGAAACCGGATTCTAAGAACGCGCAGAACATATGCATCATGACGGCATGCCTCCCTGTAGTCTTTCTCTCTCGCGCGGTGTGTGTGTGTGTGTGTGTGTGTGTGTGTGTTTATTTTGTGCACATGTGTTATTGTTACTGTTTGTGTATGTGTACTCGTGTGTGTGTGTGTGTGTGTGTGTGTGTGTGTGTGTGCGTGCGTGCGTGTGTGTGTGTGTGTGTGTGTAAGAAAGAGAGACTGAGAGAGAGAGAGTGTGTGTGTATGTGTATGTGGGTGTGTGGGTGTGTGTGTGTGTATATGTGTGTGTGTGTGCATGAGTTTGTGTGTATGTTTGTGTGTGTATGTGTGTTTGTTTGTAAAGGTCTGTCTATGTGTGTATGAGTGTGTGTGTGTGTGTGTGTGTGTGTGTGTGTGTGTGTGTGTGTGAGCCTGTGTGTGTGTGAGCCTGTGTGTGTGTGTGCGTGCATGCATGCGCGTGTGTGGATGTGTGTATGTGTGTGTCTGTTTGTAAGAAAGACTGGCTGAACACCGAAATACTAATTTTACCGGTTTATTATCCAAGCAACAGCTTCAAAGTATTGAAGCAATGATCAACATTTCGTCGGCACGTATGTAGATAAAGTGTGTATCCAAAGAAAACGGGAGATGGGGGGTTATGGGGGGGTACAAGCAGTTGCCTGGTTTGTGTCGTGTGTGGTATGTGTCTTACCTCAGCATTCCGCCATTCGCCGATTCGGGGACAACTTGATTTCACCGGGTTCATTTTCTAAGCTCCATAAAAATAGACTCAAACTGAGAAGAAACCAAAGGGATATTTCCTACAATTTGATCTGCACAGCGTTTTTCCAATGTCTGCGCGAGGAAGAACTGGCGCCGAAAGTGCAGTGTCGATCTGGCAGAGTCCCGGTCACGTAAGTACACTGAGACAGATCTAGTGTCACACGGATGTCACATACACAGTGCTCGGCAGACTCCTCTATTTAAAGTGAGTAGATCTAAAGTGCCTGTAATGATTGAATTTCTTTGTTCTTGGTTAGATTTATGTGCATTTCAAGAACGGCAGCAAAGCTTCTTGACTGTGTCAGTCTGACTAATTACCGCACGACCGTGCCCGATCGCTCAGTCCGACCGCATAATTAAAAGCGACCGCAAAAACAAAGCATTTACACGTACTATTTGTGTTGTTAGTGTAACCGTGTGCCAATCTACTTTCCTCTTTCGTACTGAACTCAAACACTAAAGCAGACGACACAAGTTATATTACCCAGGTTCTTTTATTCCATACGATGAAATGGGGAAAATGTGGGATAACGGGGGTTTATCTTCAAATACAACTTTCACTGTATAGGACTAAACAACTTAAAAAAACACAATATTCTCACTCTTCATTCTAAAACTACATTCTTCCCCTAAAGATACCCTTTAAAACACACCAAATCCTTTCCCCAAACTACACTCTACTCTAAATCCTCACTCTCAACTTTAATCCAAAAAAAACCACAATGAGACTCTAATTTAAAACAAACGAAATCTAAAAAAACAACCTAAAAAACAATTCTTTAAAAAAAAACAAATCTACAAAAACTCTAACAAAATCTGACCAAAATCTCTCCACTAAATCTAACTACTCTTCACTAACAAAACCTAGTCTATAAAAACAAATCTACGACCCACTAAAAAAAGAAAAAGACCTAACTAAACCCAGACCTAACTAAACCAGAACAGACCTAACTAAAAAGAACCCCTCTAGAAAAAAAGACCTAACTAAACCCCGTCGCACACTCGGCCATCCTGTAAACACAGAATGCACGCCGTAAGCATACGTAAACAAATCAACAATTTCAACTACCACAAGCTAACTCATTAAACAACAAAACACATCATTCCTACCAAATAACATGCCTACAATACATATACCGTTCTCTCAAACAACGGTCTTCTAAAGCATTCACACACAAAAATCTTCCCCACCATTCCAACTCACAAAACAATCTACTTAAACATTCAAATAAATCCTCCCCCCAAGCAGCATACTATTCTTTTCACCGCCTACCCATTTACAGAAAGAAAATTGTTTTAACCTACCAGCAAAAGAATCCTCACATTCCGGAAAGATTTCCGGCCGTGACAGACATGTCACAAAACGGCATTGAAAACACGCCGCACCAAATACACGTCTTTTTCCCTCAAAGATTCCAAGCAAAAGCACAGTTTTAGCGTTCACATCCTGTGCACCGGTGTCACAAGATTAACCCATTCAACTCGAGGGGTGTCAGGCAGCCCCACTTTCTTTAGTTAGTGCCTAACGTCACCTTCAACTATTCAACTTTACATCGCGGCGGAGGGAAAAAAGGAGATGGAACAAAGCCACCTGTCAATTGTTTCTTGTTCACAAAAACATTAATCACAAAATTTACTCCAGAGGCTTGTACCAAAAAAGCGATCGTTTTACCTATGCAAATTTTAGAATCGGCTATTCCGCGAGACCAATTCAATAGAAATGAAACTCAGTCTCGGAAACCTTAATGGATCCCCGATAGTATAGAGGTACCACGAGTTCACACGGATGCACCAGAGTGCATGTGTACCGTAACTGTCGTTCCCAAGCTCACATCCTCCCCAACTTAGACTGTCGTCTCCTGGCGACATGCCAGAATCAGAAAAAAATTCAAAAAAATATTTAACCTCCCAAGAACATAATATTCTCCATCCTCAAATCATTTCAAAAACTTTCACACAAAAACAACCATCAACTGACTAATACAATATTTCTCTAAAATTAAATGTTCTGAAATACAAATTTCACATAATCCTTCCCGTGCCAATAATCATATCTCCTGTCGACATCCAACTCACACAAGTTGACAAAAAATCACAACTCATCTTTAACAGAGGCAGTTCCATGGTTCACTTTACAAAGAATTATGTTCACCACTTGCCAGATAACCAATAATGATAATCTTTACGACTTATCAAATATTTTATCTCTCTTGAGCATACATCAGAACAAAATGTTGACAATCTTTACGATTTATCAAAGCATCTGATCTCTCTTGAGCATACATCAGAACAAAATACTGACAACCTTTACGATTTATCAATGCATGTCCCCTCTTTGTATCCCAACTGTACTTGGCAACACAATCTTCTAATCAACTAACAAAATGACCACTTGCCAAGGCAATGAAAAAACTGGAAGTCCTTAAAACTCACCCAGAATATCAAACCTTTAGTTAAAAATCAGCAATAACCTAATGTCACTCATCACAATTAAAGCATTCAACAGGAGTATTCATAGGCAACCATACAATCCTTCAGAATCTATTTCAAAAATCCACTAATATTAATTCTAATAAACAAAACCAATGTACACACTGTCTTCAAACAAAGACATCAGTAAGCACCAGAACTCAAATTCTAAAAAAAAATACCACCAAGAAAATAGCGAGAGCAGAGGAGACAGTAAAAGTGAGAGCGGAGAAAACAGTAAAGACAAACCAAACGATAGCAGAGAGCAAAAAGGAAGAAAAAGGTCATCTAATCCCTTACAGGTAGCATACTTTGCTCCTGAGGCGTACGAGGCTGGAGACGCCATTACTCAAACCCAAGAATCCCTAAAAAAAGTGCAGCCAAGAGAATTAGAAAGTGGGAGCGGAGAAGACAGTAAAGACAAACCAAACGATAGCAGAGAGCACAAAGGAAGAAAAAGGTCATCTAATCCCTTACAGGTAGCATACTTTGCTCCTGAGGCGTACGAGGCTGGAGACGCCATACACAAACCCAAGAATCCCTAAAAAAGTGCAGCCAAGAGAATTAGAAAGTGGGAGCGGAGAAGACAGTAAAGACAAACCAAATGACAGCAGAGAGCAAAAAGGAAGAAAAAGGTCATCTAATCCCTTACAGGTAGCATACTTTACGAGGCTGGAGACGCCATACTCAAACAAATTAAAGTTCAGTAACCAACTAATCTCAAGAATACAAAATCTAAAATCTAGTCACACCCCACTCAATATGTTTGAGTAGTCTATTGACTAGAAACAACGTAGAACTTGTAAAATCTAGCTACATCCTACTCCATCTATTGGAGTAATCTGTCAACTAGAGACAGCATAGAATTTGTAAAATCTAGTTACATTCTACTCAGTACGTTTGAGCAGTCTGTCGACTAGAGACAGCATAAAATTCTCAGATACCACCACCGACTGAACCGAAGCGGACGGTCCTCGTGGTAAATGATGCAAGTTTGAATGCGTCCCAGCACCCTGTCGCTGGGGACGCTGACGGGAATAGTTAGTTACTCTTCGTCTTCCAGACGAACTGTTTGCCCATCTAACCCCGTTTCCTGTAACTTCATCTTCAGAACTTGACTCATCCGTGTCATCTGAACTAGATTCACGTCTCTGGAACTGAAATTCTGGCAACCCAATGGATGCCCGAGGGGCTTGTTGCACAGGAGTCAAATGTTCTTTTATCTCTGCCCTATTTACTCGGAACGGCGCACCTCCGTTTTCAGGTTTTATGACATATGGTCCACCATCCTGATCGGGTATTTCGACCACAACAAAAATCTCTGACTTCCATGCATCATGGATTTTGCGTCTACCCATACCGTGATCCCGCAACAAGACACGTTGACCAAGCTGAAGTGATTTTCCTCTGACTTTCTTATCAAGGCGCCTCTTTCGCTCATGTGCTGCTTGCTGTAGATTCCGGTTCGCCAGTTGATGTGCCTGTAACAACCGTTCTCGGTGGACTTGAACCCACTCAGTGGTCGGCAAACCACCTTCTAAACCGATCCCCAACAGAAAGTCAACCGGTAAACGCGGTTCCTGACCGAACAACAAAGCGTATGGAGAAAATCCAGTGGAAGAATGGGGCGTTACATTGTAGACATACACCAACTCTTGGAGGTATTCAGGCCACCGTTTCTTTTTCTGATCCGTAAGGGTGCTCAAAAGGTTATGCATCGTCCGGTTGAAACGTTCACACTGAGCATTCCCCTGCGGATGGTACGCAGTGGTCCGAGATTTCTTCACACCGTAGAGAATACAGAGCTCTTTTATCACCTCTCCTTCAAAGTTTCGACCCTGATCAGAGTGAAGTCTCATGGGGATGCCGAATTTCTGAAACCACTCTTTCGTCAAAACCTTTGCTACAGTAACAGCTTTCTGATCGCGGGTAGGTACTGCCACCGTAAACTTTGTAAACACATCTGTCAATACCAGCACGTTTTCCTTACCATCCGTCGCTTTTTCGAGAAGCGTGAAGTCCATAGCCACAACCTCAAGCGGCCGAGAAGCTAACAAATGTCCAATTGGAGCAGTAGCTCGCACTGAAGGCAGTTTGGCAAAGCTGCAACGCTCACATTCCTGAACCCACTTTCCCACTGTGGCGAACATTCCTGACCAGTAACAGCGCTGTCTCAACAATCGCAAACAACGTTCTGCTCCCTGATGACCTGTCCCATGCACAGATTCAAAGACCGGCCTCTGGAGAGACTCTGGCAAAACTATCTGTAACAACGGTTTGTTGCTAACTGGATCTGTGACTCTACGGCAAAGTAAATCTTTCTCCACCACGAGCTTATCCCACTGTCTACACAGAGCAATGGCTGAGTTTCCCAAATCTCGTTTCTCTTGTATACTCGGTCTCGTTCCTTTCTTCAAATGTTGTAACAAAAGACCAATGACTGGATCTTCACCCTGAAGTCTTTGCAGATCTGCGGGTTCAATCGTCGGTAGAGCGTGTGTTGCCCCTAACTGCTCTCTTCCCGACTCATCTGTAGTCCCAGCAACGATGCCCACATGTGCAGTTGCTGCCAACCCTTGATCCCGGCCCATGTTTACAGAGACAGAGCAAGCCGCCACCACTTCTTCCTCGATGTCCGTACCTGGACTCTCAAATGGGTTCCTTGACAGGACGTCCGCGTTCACATTGGATTTCCCAGAACGATACTTGATCTCAAAATTGAAAAGAGCCAACTGCGCCACCCAACGTTGTTCCACAGCCCCTAGTTTGGCAGTCTTCAAGTAGCTGAGAGGATTATTGTCAGTATAAGCCACGAATGAAGCTCCCAGAAGATATCCACGGAACTTCTCGGTGATAGCCCACTTGAGAGCCAGCAGTTCGAGTTTCATGGAACTATAGTTCTGCATGTTTTTCTCTGATGGACGAAGTGTTCGACTTGCGTAGGCTATAACCCTCTTTCTTCCCTCCTGAGTCTGAGACAACACTGCCCCCAGACCTTTTGAACTTGCGTCTGTTTCCAAGACAAATGGAAGACTATAATCAGCGTATCCCAACACTGGAGCACTGATGAGAGCTAGTTTCAGCTTTTCAAAAGCCTGTTGACAGTCTAACGTCCACTTTCCACCCAACCGAACAGTCTTCCCTCCGGGTTTACCCTTCACACCCTCATGTACCTTCCCGACCAGTGCATGCAACGGCCCTGCCATCTGTGCAAACCCTAGCACGAATCGGCGGTAGTACGATGCAAATCCCAAGAAAGCTCTCAATTCCCTAAGCGTCTGAGGAACTGCCCACTGTTCAACAGCTTTGATTTTCTCCGCGTCAGTCGCGATGCCACCCTGTGAAATGGTGTAGCCCAGATACTGCACTGAAGTACGACAGAACTTGCACTTGTCCGGGTTCAGTTTGAGTCCCAGCTCTCTCAGTCGAGAAAGCACTGCTCTCAATCGCTCAATGTGTTCCTGGAAGGTTTTACTATAGACCAGAATGTCATCCAAGTACACCAGCAGCATCTGGAAGATCAGGTCATTCATCCCTGCTGTCATGAGTCGTTGGAAAGTAGCGGGAGCGGAACAGAGTCCGAATGGCATACGCTTGAACTCAAATAACCCAAATGGTGTAATGAAAGCAGTCTTTTGTCTGTCCTCCTCGTCCATTGCTATCTGATGATACCCTGAAGCAAGATCCAATGTGGAAAAGTAGTTCGCTCCCTTCAATGCATCCAAAGACTCGTCAATCCTTGGCAGTGGAAATGCATCACGTCTCGTCTTCGCATTCAGCTTGCGATAGTCCACACACATGCGCAATTCTCCGTTCTTCTTCCGCACTAAAACTATAGGCGAAGCAAAAGGGCTAGTACTGGGCTGTATAATGTCTTTCTCTAACAAGTCTTGAATGTGTTTTCTAACCTCTTCAAGTTGTGTTGGGGGAATGCGACGGTATGTCTGACTTACTGGAACATCGTCCAGCAAAGGAACTTTGTGCTTAATTAAGTCAGAATAACCTACATCCAGATCATCTTTGACCCATGTTTCTGGAAACTCGCAATACAAATCATGCAACTGTTTGCGTTCCTCTTCATTACTTGCTGCGCCCAACAGACTCTCGGGAACCTTCAAGTCTGACACATCACTCTCTGCAGATATCGTATCACACGACACCACAACCTTCCCAGCAATCTCCTCTGCCTTCACCCCTGGCGAAACAACGCTATGAACTGCATGAACCGTGCCAACCGGAGTTCGCTCTGTCAAAAAGACATCTTCATCACTCAGATTAACGATCTGGACGTTCCACGGACCTTTTCCCTTTACCAGAGTCTGGGCTAGTAAACACTTCTCCCGGGTTGGACCCTCTAATGCCTCTATGACGTACTCGCCCTGTTCTGTCACCTTCTTTCCATACCCTCCACTCAAACAAACAGTGGAAATTGAGCGAGCGGGCATGTGTATGCCGCCCTTTGGCACCCTCACCAACCCCACACAAGCTGGAGTGTCTACCGTTATGTCTGCCACTCTAATATTCACAGGCCCATGATCTCTCACGTCACGGATGACGTTCATGCCGAGTATGACTCGCGGCTCGCAACCCTCCGAATCAGAAACTTCCTTTTGAACAAGGATGACCCTTTCGGGAATAACTTGTTCCCCAACCTTAACGTCCAGTATAGTGTAGCCTATGTAGGGAACCTCCAACCCATTGGCTCCAACCAACCGTACAAGTGTAGTGTCTCTTACCAGTTCTTCGCTAAAATGTTTGTAAAAACAATGTTCACTGATAATCGTGACTTGTGAACCGGTATCCCACAACGTTTCCAACGTCACACCTCCCATTTCTACCACAACAACAGGTTGTTCGCCCACCATTCTAGAAGGAACTGAGCCCTTTTCCTCCCCGTCCTGTGTACGGCTCTTTACACAGTCGGTTACTGGTTTAACCCTTTCCAAGTACATGATCTGATCACGTGGCCAGGCTTGCCACATTTCAGACAAATGGGTTTTCCATCGGATGTAAACTTATATTTGGGAGGTCGTCTCTCTGAAAGCCCGACCTTGAGTGCCTCAAGTTCCTGTTCTAACTCTTTTTGGCGACTCGCCATCTTCCTGACTTCTTCGAAACAATCTGAATTGTCATGAGTCGCGACTGTATTGGCTGTAGCGTTCTTTGGAACTGGAGTACGTATTTCTTCCCATTCTAATGCCAATTTCCTCAGTTCACTGAATGAGACCGACCCGTTTTGTATGTGCCTCCTCAAATCAAGGACCAGCGATCTGTCATGAATCCCTTCAACAAAATGATCCACAAGCAGGTCTTCAGAGGACACAGCGCGTCTCGATTCCTCTTGTTTGGCTTTCACCGCGTTAAAGCGTGTGAATAAATCATTGGCATACGCTCGGACCGTTTCTCGACTTCCCTGTCGCCTTTCAGCAAAACATGCCATAAGAGTTGGTAATGGGCGTTTGTCGCCGAATGCATCCACTAAGATTGCAAAAATGTCTTCGATACTGCTGTATGACTGACCACATGACTTCAGTTCAACCCTGGCTAGTCCCTCTACATGCTGAGTCACATAGCGAATCTGTTCTTCTCTCCCGAAATCCCTCACAGCACTACCAATCTCTTCTATGAAATCCTTAACAGAGTACCTTCCATCTTCTCTGCTATCTCCGTAGAATTTCCTAACTTTGGGGGGTTTCGAAACAACAACTTTCGGGGCGGATCTTGCCTCTAAACTTTCCCTCATGCTACTCAACTCTGTAGCCATTCTCCGCAAATCCCCTCCTTCTCTTACAATCCTTCCCCTTCCCAGCCCCAACGGTGTCTGTGAAAAATCAGCGGCCGAAGTAAATTCCAAACCAGATTCATCCATGTTGGTATTTTAAAAGGTTGGTATTTTAAAAGGTTGGTATTTTAAAAGGTTGGTATTTATAACATTGACCTGTGTTGGTGTTACGTTTCTTCAACCAGAAGGTTATTCGAAACTTGTCAACACGTGTGTAATACAAGTTAAACCAAGCTCTTACTGGCAACCAAGAAAAAACCCACACCACCCAGCATACATACAACACAACCAAAAGTGTTAGTAATCACATCACATCACCATGTAGCATATCAAACATACAACTACACATGTCAGTCATAATATCAAATCAACATAATCAACCACACTCTTCCAGGGCTGGTCCACTCCCCAACTCTGTCTCTTTGCACGGTGTGCAAACAGTCTTTCACAAACGTCCGAAGAAATGTTAATCGTTGAAGTCCTTCTGTGGACTAACAGAGTAAAAAGAAATGTTAATCACTGTAATCCTTTCTTCCACGGATTAACAAACTAAATGGCAATGTTGACAACAAAGCCGCATCCGTCGACGTCACGCCCGGACTCCCTCCAACTTCTCACACGCCCGTCTCCTCAACACCAGCCCGCGTCCGGACTGCATGCCTGCCATCCTCTCCCTGTGCGACGGGGTCCCCTAACCTACTCTAATCCTAGCCTAGCCCTAACAGTAACACCCCCTACCCACCCTTGCTCCGCAGCGCCAAATGTAACCGTGTGCCAATCTACTTTCCTCTTTCGTACTGAACTCAAACACTAAAGCAGACGACACAAGTTATATTACCCAGGTTCTTTTATTCCATACGATGAAATGGGGAAAATGTGGGATAACGGGGGTTTATCTTCAAATACAACTTTCACTGTATAGGACTAAACAACTTAAAAAAAAACAATATTCTCACTCTTCATTCTAAAACTACATTCTTCCCCTAAAGATACCCTTTAAAACACACCAAATCCTTTCCCCAAACTACACTCTACTCTAAATCCTCACTCTCAACTTTAATCCAAAAAAAACCACAATGAGACTCTAATTTAAAACAAACGAAATCTAAAAAAACAACCTAAAAAACAATTCTTTAAAAAAAAACAAATCTACAAAAACTCTAACAAAATCTGACCAAAATCTCTCCACTAAATCTAACTACTCTTCACTAACAAAACCTAGTCTATAAAAACAAATCTACGCCCCACTAAAAAAAGAAAAAGACCTAACTAAACCCAGACCTAACTAAACGAAAAGACCTAACTAAAAAGAACCCCTCTAGAAAGAAAGACCTAACTAAACCCCGTCGCACACTCGGCCATCCTGTAAACACAGAATGCACGCCGTAAGCATACGTAAACAAATCAACAATTTCAACTACCACAAGCTAACTCATTAAACAACAAAACACATCATTCCTACCAAATAACATGCCTACAATACATATACCGTTCTCTCAAACAACGGTCTTCTAAAGCATTCACACACAAAAATCTTCCCCACCATTCCAACTCACAAAACAATCTACTTAAACATTCAAATAAATCCTCCCCCCAAGCAGCATACTATTCTTTTCACCGCCTACCCATTTACAGAAAGAAAATTGTTTTAACCTACCAGCAAAAAAATCCTCACATTCCGGAAAGATTTCCGGCCGTGACAGACATGTCACAAAACGGCATTAACCCATTCAACTCGAGGGGTGTCAGGCAGCCCCACTTTCTTTAGTTAGTGCCTAACGTCACCTTCAACTATTCAACTTTACATCGCGGCGGAGGGAAAAAAGGAGATGGAATAAAGCCACCTGTCAATTGTTTCTTGTTCACAAAAACATTAATCACAAAATTTACTCCAGAGGCTTGTACCAAAAAAGCGATCGTTTTACCTATGCAAATTTTAGAATCGGCTATTCCGCGAGACCAATTCAATAGAAATGAAACTCAGTCTCGGAAACCTTAATGGATCCCCGATAGTATAGAGGTACCACGAGTTCACACGGATGCACCAGAGTGCATGTGTACCGTAACTGTCGTTCCCAAGCTCACATGAGTATCTCCACAATATTTTCTCATGTTGGACCAGTTTTTAAGTCAGAGAAGTGATTGATAAGGGAGTTATGGTGTATTTTGAACAACAAATCAGTATCATTACGTCGCGCCGCACTATAACTCAATTGATTAGTCAAACCGTTTTGTGGAATT
Source organism: Littorina saxatilis (assembly GCF_037325665.1). NCBI lineage: Eukaryota > Metazoa > Mollusca > Gastropoda > Littorinimorpha > Littorinidae > Littorina > Littorina saxatilis. The sequence goes on along the minus strand of NC_090250.1, from coordinate 31,305,820 downwards.
GTGGGATAGCTTTTTTCTCCGTCCTTGCATGGCCGTGGCGCGTTCAGTTTCGCTCTTCAATTCAGTTTTGTGAGTAGACTACACGGTATTTGTTATTCTATTCTGATGAAAACCTCACAAATTGATATTATGCATGAAGTCATTGTGTCTAGTCTGCGGATTTTAAAATGTTTCCTGAAGTTGACACGAGGTAATTGAATAAATTCTGAAACTGTCAGTGTGTATATATGTGTGTTGTAATATATATATGTGTATGTATTCCTATGCATTATTTGCATTGCATAAGAATTCCAAAGTTAAACAATCTCATCTTCGTGTGTGTGTGTGTGTGTGTGTGTGTGTGTGTGTGTGTGTGTGTGTATGTGTGTGTATGTGTGTGTGTGTGTGTGTGTGTGTATGTGTGTGTATGTGTGTGTGTGTGTGTGTGTGTGTGTGTGTGTGTATGTGTGTGTTTGTGTGTGTGTGTGTTTGTGTGTGTGTGTGTGTATGTGTGTGTATGTGTGTGTTAGTGTGTGTGTGTGTTCAACATATAGTTTCACATACGTGAGCCTTGAAGGCTTTGCCTCTTGTTGTTGTTGTTGTAGTTGTTGTTGTTGTTGTCGTTGTTTTTACATTTAGTCAAGTTTTGACTAAATATTTTAACATAGAGATGAGGGTCGTGGTGTATGTAAGCCTATGTATGTATGTGTGTGTGTGTGTGTGTGTGTGTGTGTGTGTGTGTGTGTGTGTGTACAGCGAGTCAGAGAAAACTCTACATGATAGTTCCTGAGTATGATATCCCCACCCGTTTTTTTTGTCTCATTATTTTTATAAATGTCTTTGATGACGTCATATCCGGCTTTTTGTGAAAGTTGAGGCGGCACTGTCACGCTCTCACACGAAACGGTGCGGCTCATCACCTCAGATCTGGAGAAAGAGAAAGAGAGAGGGAGAGAGAGAGAGAGAGAGAGAGAGAGAGAGAGAGAACTCAGAACTCAGAACGGTTTATTGTACAAAGGCCACAGACCCATATACAAACCAAGGGGAATGGGGGAAGAACAAAAACAGAAACAACACAAAAACATAACAACAACGACAACAACCATGATATAAATACGTGAAAAACATTACTGTTACCTGAACTCCGAAACATTAAACATCAACCTATTCATTTACAATATACATATGAAAACAATTGTCTTCGTCTGATTGCATAATATATAAATTTTGCAAGGGATCTACACCGTATGGAGTCTCTACATCTTAATACTGAAGAAAGTGCCATATTTCCAAAAGTATTAAGAAATCTCATTCTCAAATCAGAATACAATGGACAGTGTAAAAAAAAGTGGTGTTCATTCTCTTCCACATTTCCACAGTAAGAGCAATTACGAGCTGCAACGCAATCGCTGTACCTTTTCAAATGTCCATTAATTGGAAGAACACCTAATCTAAACTGGGCTAGCGAAACTCGAAAGCAATAAATGTTAACATTTGAAAAATACAACTCAACTGACAAATTGTCTTTAAATGTACAATACAGACTGTAACGATCATTTAGACAAATTGTTTCTGCCCATTCCTGCTTAAAGGCACAGTAAGCCTCCCGTAAACCATCACAGATACTGTCAGGCTTTTACACACAGTACAAACACCCTTTCATTTTGTGATGGGGTGGAGTGGAAGGGGGGGATAGGCCAGGAAGCATAAATGAGACGCCAAGACAGAGGTTGCGATAACGTGACTTTTACTTAACGTACACCAGAAGCAAACACCAGAAAGTAGACACCAGAAAGCAGTGTCTGATGACACATGAAAAGAAAAGAAAACATAATATAAGTACATGGCATAACAAGTAAAACGCACCATTCATACCAATGCATCCTAACCATACATACATTCCACAATAAACCTAAACAATACAGCCAAAATCCTGCAGACACAGCATTCTCTGAAAGAGAATCCACAGTGAGTTAAACAACTCCACAACAGCTAATGTCAAGGGAAGTAACCAACATCTTCCCTTAGGCCTAAGCCTTGCATAGGAAAATGCTCTACATAAATTAACCAACTGCATGAACCGCAACTGCAAAATAATTGTTATTATTAAGTATGTTCATCGCCATGAAGACACATCTTCATCGAGTTGAATAATAACGACAAGAATAAGAAAGATAACTCATGATACGAGTTCATTACCCAAAATATATGTCAACCATAATTCCCGTTCATCAATTGTAGGGGTTTCTGCGCCTAAATCGTAAATAGGTAGCTTTACGGGCCAATGGCACTGAGGGCTTAACTTTGGGCTTTTAACCGACTACTACTCAGACTTTACTGATCTCCAGAAATAATATGTGATAAAATGGGGGAAAATGGCAACGATACACATGGGTTACGATACACGCGCGAGTTTTATGTTCACAAGACTCTAAAACAACTTTAGAATAACTGGTCATCAAATATTAGAAGTTATTAACGCTCAATTTCAGCGTCAAAATGTACATATATGCAAACATCATAGCATCAAATGAAACATAAGAATAGAGCATAAGGAATGAATACAGCATAAGGAATGAATAAAGCATTTAGTTACTTACAGATTCTCCAAAGTGAGCACACGTAAAGGAAACACAAAGAAACAGGTTTCGGAATTCAGTTACAACCACAAGTCGACCGTTCACGTCAACCGACACATATGAGCAGCACACAGCTCAGTATCCCAAATCGCGTTCTCTCCTCTAGTCTAATGCTCTCCCTTTTAAAGGCTGGCCACTTCCGATAGCCAATAGGGAGGCTACCTAGGTGTCAGACAACGGGGGGCGTTCTACTTAAGATTGCCTGCCAAATGAAAGGGATCGTTAAAGAGGCAGAAATCGTTACAGAGGTGTCACGCACCGGAAATATTACCCACACCGGATAAGGCTCATTAGATTACAACCAGTTACAAAGAAGGGAGGGGGGGGTAAGAGACTAAAACCTCCAAGCCACCTGGCATCTTATATGATGTACCCTGTCAAAAGAAATGACACCCACTTGACAAAACGCCGTCCAACGATACCCAGACAGTCTGGCGGCACATTACATAACGACCACCTAAATCTGAGATAAGAGGTTAGAAAGGAATCCGGTCAAGAGTCTACCCTACGATAGTAAACACACAATAATCCTAGCGGGAGACACAACTTGGGTCAGGGGAAGATAATAGACAGGGGAGGCAACTGGGTCGGGCAGGAGATAATTACACAAAAAGACTGTGTACGCCACTTGGCTACAATTTAAACACTCACCGCTTGAGAACATCCTAGGTGCCCTCCGTAAAGAGCGAGCAATTTTCAAAGAATTTATTTTTGCGTGGTTTATCTTACCCCTGAGCCGTCGTGAACCCGTGTGATCCAGTTTCCTTTTTTCACAATGTAGTCGTCAGTTAGTAATTTGAATGCGACTCGATGTGAGCTTATCTGCAATAGCACGTTATTATGTACCTCTGACTATGCACGAAACAAACGGCTGTGGTTCACAAGAACTCTTATCGATGGCTTTTGACTGTTCAGAGGAACTGATGAAAGGCATAAACCGTCGTCTGCTACGAGAACCACGACCTTGCGTGACCCTGCTTCCGGCCGTTTCTTTTTTCAAACTTTCAAAACTTCGAATTGTACTGATCTTGTCTTGATGAAAAAAAAATTCTTTTATGATTTAAGATTGTTTGTGTAACAAGCTGTCAATTTATTATTTAGATTTTAAAAGTTAGATCTAGCGCCAAAACGCACCACGGTCCGATTGTCTCTGAGACAATCCGCAAAATTAATTCTTTAAAAATTGCTCGCTCTTTACGTAGGGCACCTAGGATGTTCCCGTTTGGTGAGCGTTCAAATGGAAGGGTGTTTGTACTGTGTGTAAAAGCTTGACAGTATCTGTGATGGTTTACGGGAGGCTTACTGTGCCTTGAAACATGTCCAATAATCT
>NC_090250.1:31291652-31301672 GCF_037325665.1 Littorina saxatilis | reverse complement strand
CAACCCAGCTAGCAAGCTTTCGTCGGCCGACTGACGATTTTAGTCGGGTGACGTCGTCAAATGTCGCGTGTCGACGTCCGTTGTCGCGCCGATATCGTTTTGACTGTGTGTAAAACTCGGCAAATGTACGTAATAAACCCCGACATCGGCCCGACGCAATGTTGCTGTCGATAAAAATATGCAGAGTTACGGGAGATAACAACTTGAATTTATTATCATTATTTTAGCATTTGTTACGTCCCCTGTTCAAGCGTCGGGAACGGCGTGACATGACTCTGCAAATGCGAAACTAAATTATTCATATTTGTTGACTTTTTCACATAGGAGTAGGATAATTAATTGTAAGTTTTGTTTGTATATTTGCAATCAAATACAGCATGAGCTCAAACCATGAGTTTTACATTTTAAAAATACGCCATCATATATACTTGAAATACTCTAATAGCTTTCCTTACGGTACAAACAAGATTGAGTGTGAAGATGGCCGGCTAGCTGCTACTTTCCCGCGTGAGCGAAGTTTATTTGTTTTCTTAGTTCAAGTTAATATCGAAAGAAGAGACATTCTTGCGAATGTTGGACAGCACATTGATGATATGTTATCCGAGACGAATGTCGCCTCGGGATCTCAATCTGAGTGCTGGTCCCAGTGCCACGTGGTGGCGGTGATAGTTGACAAGTTAAAATTGTGTAGCCAAGGACGGATGGAAACCTACAGGTGTGTTCAAGCTGTTAACGTCAACTCGAGGACAACCGACGGATCCAGCGAGTAAGTGATTTTGGTGTTTTTTTCTTTAATGTTAGTTTTGCTGTTATACAGTGGGGGGGGGGGGGGGGGGGAGTACATACTGCTGTATCTGTAGATGTAGATGTAGGTGTTTTGTCCTGTACAGTGGGGGGGGGTGGAGTACATACTCATGATACTGCTGAATCTGTAGCTTTAAGTGTGGTTTGCACTGTTACACTTGGGGGGTGGGGTGTATGTATACTGATGTATCTGTAGCTGTAGGTGTGTGTATTGCATTGTAACACTTGGGGGGGGGGGGGGGGTACATACTGATCTATCTGTAGCTGGTGGTGTGTTTTGCACTGATGCACACCAATCTTACATGGTCCAATCTTACATGGTCCAACCTTACATGGTCCAAACCTACATGGTCCAATCTTACATGGTTCAGTCGTGGTGACGATTTTAAACCATGTTGGGTCACGCATGGTCCAATCTTACATGGTCCAATCTTACATGGTCCAACCTTACATGGTCCAACCTTGCATGGTCCAATCTTGCATGGTCCAATCTTGCATGGTCCAACCTTACATGGTCCACCTTACATGGTCCAACCTTATATGGTCCAATCTTACATGGTCCAACCATACATGGTCCAACCTTACATGGTCCAATCTTACATGGTCCAATCTTACATGGTCCAACCTTGCATGGTCCAATCTTGCATGGTCCAATCTTGCATGGTCCAATCTTACATGGTCCAACCTTACATGGTCCAACCTTACATGGTCCAATCTTACATGGTCCAACCTTACATGGTCCAACCTTACATGGTCCAATCTTACATGGTCCAATCTTGCATGGTCCAATCTTGCATGGTCCAATCTTGCATGGTCCAACCTTACATGGTCCAACCTTACATGGTCCAACCTTACATGGTCCAATCTTACATGGTCCAACCATACATGGTCCAACCTTACATGATCCAATCTTACATGGTCCAATCTTACATGGTCCAACCTTGCATGGTCCAATCTTACATGGTCCAATCTTACATGGTCCAATATTACATGGTCCAACCTTACATGGGCCAATCTTACATGGTCCAATATTACATGGTCCAATCTTACATGGTCCAATCTTACATGGTCCAATCTTACATGGTCCATATATATATTATTGGACCATGTAAGATTGGTCCAATCTTACATGGTCCAACCTTACATGGTCCAACCATACATGGTCCAATCTTACATGGTCCAATCTTGCATGGTCCAACCTTACATGGTCCAACCTTACATGGTCCAACCTTACATGGTCCAATCTTACATGGTCCAACCTTACATGGTCCAACCTTACATGGTCCATATATATTATTGGACCATGTAATATTGGACCATGTAAGATTGGACCATGTAAGGTTGGACCATGTAAGGTTGGACCATGTAAGATTGGACCATGTAAGATTGGACCATGCGTGACCCAACATGGTTTAAAATCGTCACCACGAGTTTTCGTCACACCCAACAATTCAAAGTGTGGTGCAACACACGAACACTATCCAATGTTTTAGCCATTGGTTTGGATGAGCACGACAAACATTTCGTCTGCTTCTAAAGGTGCTACCGCCTCAGAACCGCAGGCGCGAAGAAAAGTTCGCAGGGATTTCCCGATTGCATAACCGGAAACGAAAGGGATCGCTACGAACTAAGTTTCGTTGGTCAATCTAAAGCTCGCTAATAAGCACCATTGTACTTCCTATGTCTTGAATTAACAGCTTTGTGTTGCATGACCTTGGATGACCTTGACCTTGGGTCACATGTATTTTGGTAGGAAAAATGTGTAAAGCAGTTCTTAGTGTATGATGTCATTGCTAGGTTTAGTTATTTGACCTTGACCCTGAAGGCCAAGGTCATGTAAAGGTCAAGGTCAAGCATGTGAGTCGTATGGGCTTTGCCCTTCTTGTTTATACTGCTGTAGCTGTACGGGGAGGGGGGGTATACTGCTGTAGCTGTTAGTGATTTTTGCACTGTTACACGGGGGGGGGGGGGGGGGTGGTGGAGTACATACTGCTGAATCTGTAGCTGTAAGTGTGGTTTGCACTGTTACATTTGGGGTGTGTGGTGTACATACTGATGTATCTGTAGCTGTAGGTATTGCATTGTAACACTTGGGGGGGGGGGTGTACATACTGATCTATCTGTAGCTGTAGGCGTGTTTTGTACTGTTACACTTGGGGGGGGGGGGCGGTTTGTACATACTGATGTAGCTGTAGGTGTGTTATGTACTGTTACAGTAGGCGGGGAGGGGGGGGGGGTTGAACATACTGCTGTATATGTAACTGTAGGTGTGTTTTGCACACAGGGGGTGGGGGGGGGGTGGGGGGGGGATGTACATACTGCTGTATCTGTAGGTCTAGGTGTGTTTTGCACTCTACACGGGGGAAGGCGGTTGAGTGTTGTACATACTGCTGTATCTGAAGCTGTAGGTATGTTTGGTACTGTTGCAGCGGGGGGAGGGGGATGTACATAATTCTGAATCTGTAGCTGTAAATGAGTTTTGTACTGTTACAGTGGTGGGGGGGGGGTTGGGGGTTGTACATACTGCTGTAGCTGTAGGTATGTTTTGCACTGTTACTAAGGGGGAGGGGAGGTGTACATACTGCTGTAGCTGTAGCTGTAAGTAATTTTTGCACTGTTACACTTGGGGGGGTTGTATATACTGCTGAATCTGTTGCTGTAGGTGTGTTTTATACTGTAATACTGAGGGGGGGGGTGTATACGGCTGTATCTGTAGCTGTAGGTGTGTTTTGTACTGTTACAGTGAGGGCGGTAGGGGCGGGGGGTTCTACATACTGCTGTATCTCTAGCTGGTGATTTGTTTTGCACTGTTACACTGGGGGGGGGGGGGGTTGTACACACTGCTGTATCTGTAGGTTTGTTTTCCACTGTAACACTGGGGGGAGGGGGGGTTATACTGCTGTAGCTGTAGCTGTAAGTGAATTTTGCACTGTTACACTTGGGGGGGGGGTGGTGGTGGTACATACTGCTGTATCTGTAGCTGCACCCAGCCAGCAAGACATTAGCGGCCGATAGTCGGCCAAACACCCTTCAAAAAGTCGGGCAGGTGACGTCAAAAGATACGACGCGGGTGTTGGCCCGACTAACTTTTGCAAAGAGGCAACGAGGCGGCCGACAGGCGGCCGAACACCTGTACTATGGCGGCACGCATCCGGTCCGATGTTAATCGGCCCGATGGCTTGTTGGACCTGCGGCCCCGACACCTTATGCCGACATCGTCCCGATGTCTTCCCGCTGAAATCGATATCTTCCCGATCTCGGCATAAGGTGTCGGACCGCAGGTCAAACAAGTCATCGGGCCGATTAACATCGGACCGGATGCGTGCCGCCATAGTGCAGGTGTTCGGCCGCCTATCGGCCGCATCGTTGCCTCTTTGCAAAAGTTAGTCGGGCCAACACCCGCGTCGTATGTTTTGACGTCACCGGCCCGACTTTTTGAAGGGTGTTCGGCCGATTATCGGCCGCTAATGTCTTGCTGGCTGGGTTCACAGCAGACTCTGCAAAGTTGTTCGCCTTAGAAGTTGTGGGCTTTCCTTGCATGTACCCGTAAGTTGTCCTCACTGTAAAAGTGCAAAGGTCGAATCTATTTATCGAAAAATCCACTGTCATCTATCTCTATATATTTATATATATAGATAGATATATACGGCTTCTGTGTGTGTGTGTGTGTGTGTGTGTGTGTGTGTGTGTGTGTGTGTGTGTGTGTGTGTGTGTGTGTGTGTGTGTGTGTGTGTGTGTGTGTGTGTGTGTGTGTGTGTGTGTGTGTGTGTGAGTGTGTGTGTGTGTGTGTGTGTGGAGGCAACACCTGTGGATTGTAGAGTTCTGTTTGTGATGGGGTCTGGCGGCTTTTGTCTGTCTGTATGTTCTTGCCTTCCTTTGAGTGGGCACAAACTGGTGGATGAAAATGTTCACACGTGCTCTAAGACGGCGAACCGCCACGCTGTCTGTCTCTGTCTCGCGATTCACCCGGCGAAGCCGGGTATTCCTCTAGTTTTAAATAAACTTGGCCAAATTGCAACAGATTTCAAACCCAAATTAAAGCATTAATTGCCGTGTCATTTCATTAAAACTTTATATGCCAGTTCAGGCCGTTCACTTAACCTATAGGATCATCTTTTGGATTAAATATTTCTTTTACAGGGATCACGTGACCGCCGCTAAAGTAAGGGTATCCTCAAAATCGACCAGACAAAAACAGAATGGCCAAATGAAAAATCGATAAAAAAAATCACAAAAGTCACGTGATCCCTGTAAAAGAAATACTTAATCCAAAAGATGATCCTGATAGTTAAGTGAATGGCCTTAACTGGCATTTATACAGTTTTAATGAAATAACACAGCAATTAATGCTTTTATTTGGGTTCAAAATTTGTTGCAATATTTTTGTGGCCATGTTTACATTTTTAGAACAAGATCATCAAGCTCGACATTCAACCAACTATAATACATACAAACACATAAGTATCTATATCAACAAGCACACCTGCTGAAGAATGATCGTTTGATTTTTAATTTGTTCTATTAAAGTTGTGGTCTATTTATGACTATCCAGGCCTACGAGTTTGAAAAGATAGGGCTGACAATCATGTACATAATTCTGTACAGCAAACGCTACCCGAAACCCCATCTATACATCGTGTATAACCTTGAGAGCTTCAGTCAACGCTTGAATGTTGCAGTGGTAACATCCGGTTTGCTATCTCAGAGCTGAGCATACTTGTCAAGAAGGATCGAGCAGAACAAAAAAACGACTTCGCAAGGATTCGAACTCAAGACCTCGAAATGTCGGGGCCGATGTCTTTACCGCTAGGCCACTCCACCTGTTTTGTTAAAGATAGGGAAAATATTCATGTTATATCATTCTATGCTTGAATTATCATTCATGCGTTGCAAAAACGTAAACATGGCCGTTTAAATTTGACTTTATTTGCAAACATGTTTCACGGAATCGCAGTACATGTTTACACCGTCATGCTACACGACATTCGCGCCATACATTAGCTGCGATATCTCTATTTACAACATGCAAAAACAAGTCGCGTAAGGCGAAATTACTACATTTAGTCAAGCTGTGGAACTCACAGAATGAAACTGAACGTAGTCCGCCGCTAGTGCAAAAGGCAGTGAAAGTGACGAGCCTGTTTGGCGCGGTAGTGATTGCGCTGTGCTTTACTGTTCCTCTCTTCGTTTTAACTTTCTGAGCGTGTTTTTAATCCAAACATATCATATCTATATGTTTTTGGAATCAGGAACCGACAAGGAATACGATGAAATAGTTTTTAAAACAATTTCGGAAATCTAATTTTGATCATAATTTTTATATTTTTAATTTTCAGAGCTTGTTTTAATCCAAATATAACATATGTATATGTTTTTGGAATCAGAAAATGACGAAGAATAAGATGAAATTGTTTTTGGATCGTTTAATAAAAAAAATAATCTTAATTAGAAGTTTCCGATTTTTAATGACCAAACTCACTCATTAGTTTTTAAGCCACCAAGCTGAAATGCAATACCAAAGTCCGGCCTTCGTCGAAGATTACTTGACCAAAATTTCAATCAATTTTGTTGAAAAATGAGAGCGTGACAGTGCGGCCTCAACTTTTACTAAAAAAACAGATATGACGTCATCAAAGACATTTATAACAAAAAAAAGACAAATTAATCCGGGGATATCATACCCAGGAACTCTCATGTAAAGTTTCATGAAGATCGGTCCAGTAGAATTTCTGATTCGCTCTATACACACACACACACACACACACACACACACACACACACACACACACACACGCACACACACACACACACGCACGCACATACACCACGACCCTCGTTTCGATTCCCCCTCGATGTTAAAATATTTAGTCAAAACTTGACTAAATATAATGAGAAGAACTGTAACTGAATCCCTCCAAAGCTCTGTGCAGTTGAAAACAGACATTAAAGAAATAGTTATACATGTTTTCACTTCTGAACAGTGGGCGGATAGAGATATAAATCCTGCTGCTTCAAGAATAACATAACATGAATTCATATCAATGTTTTTCCTTCTTTTTCTCAATTGGCACAGTAGCCTAGTGGTTAGGACATCAGACACGAAGTCTCGAGGTTGAGAGTTCGAATCTTCGCGGGGTGTTTATTTTTTTCCCCTTGATCTCTCTTGAAGATAAAATATGATCAGTCTTGAGAGAGCAAACCGGATGTTATTATTGCAAACTTCAAGCGTTGACTGAAGCTCTCAAGGTTATACACGCCGTATAGGTGGGGTTTTGGGTAGCGTTTGTTGTACAGAATTCTGTACATGACTCTCAGCCCTATATTTTCAAACTCGTAACCCCGGAAAGTCATAAATAGACCACAGCTTTAATGTTTTATAATAATTATGAAGTTTTGTGTCTCAATATCATACTTCTCTCTTTGTGTTTGTTGTTGTAATTTACCTATTTCATGGAACCTATGGTTTTTGAAAGTAAATGTTTGCTTTGCCTTACCTTGCCATGTAGTCTACTTGCCAAAAACTTACTTACTTACTGCCTTTCACGCCTGGTGGCGTGTAGGGCAGCGACTAATGTGCCTTGTCGTTAAATCAAATAGCAGTGTACTTACCTTTCGTCGAAGGTGTAACGTTGCGTTCTCCGCTTCCTCTGCATCCTATGCCACCCATCCTGTGGAGGATGTAGAGAACACCCAGAACGGCGATAACGATGAGGACGGCCACGACGACACCCACAACGATTGGAACGATGTCCGTGTCATCACCACTTTCATCGTCAGTCGCTGCTGGTTGTTGTTGGGTTTTTTTTTCAAACAGAAACAAAGGATATTTCAACAGTAAAATTTCCAGATGTGGACCTAGAAGTGTTGAATTTGTAGTGTGAAGATATCAGAGCCGCTAATATGGATACTGTCAGGTGATTTACTGGTTGCAAATAAGGTAGTAAGAGTACGAGTGCATGTTTCATTGACAGGGAGGGTTTTGAAAACCCGTATCATGTGTCTTTGTGCGTGCTCACGGGGCTGACAGAATGACTGCCAAAACATGCTTGCCAAATATAATGTACAAACCACACACTCGATCGTACACTTTTGCACTTATTATCAGTCACTCTCACAAACTAATTGTTTGTGATTCTATCCATGTTACACGGAATATCACTGAGTTAACAATTGCTCATGGAAATGCACATAAAAACCAAATAAATTTTAAAACAACAACAACAAAACAAAAACAAAAACTAAATTTTAAGAAAAATGGACGATAACATAGACCAGCAGTCAAACGGCTGACATATCATCTCCCTTGACCTTCTGTTGGGTCAACGAGGCCACAACCACTTCTCTTCCGATTGTTATGTGCATAACCGTTTTCCAAGCGATTTTCTTAGATAGTCGTACTCTGTTTTCGAGGGATGCATGCTTGATATTTTTGTGTTTCTATAACCCGCCAAACTCTGATATGGATTACATGATATTTTCCATGCATATTAGTTTTTGCGTGTACACACAAATGGGATCAGACACTAACAGGTCTGCACATTGTTGACCTGTGAGATCGGAAAATCTCCACCCATAACCCAATACGCGGAATTTGAACTCTCAACCTTTCATATTGAAGGAAGACGTCTTCTCTAATTGGTTATTAAAAAAAACTTAACTAAACTAATCTAAACTGAAGTGAACTCAACAAAAGTAAACTAAACTAAACTAAACTACACTAAACAACACTTAACTAAACTATACTAAACTATACTAAACTAAACTAAACTAAACTAAACTAAACTAAACTGATCTAAATAAAACTAAACTAAACTAAACCAAATTAAACCAAACTAAACTAAACTTAAACTCAACTAAACTTAACTCAACTAAACAAAACGGCCCAAAAAAGAAGGTAGGGGAAGGGCTCCTAATATGGACCACATTTTGTTTCATGCTGATAACTAGCTTGTTTTCTTACAAAAAAGTTTCATTTTGTGTTTGGTAGTCCTTCTCTCTTAGGTTAACCGTTAGGCCTAATTAGAGTGAAATAACTGTGATAGACACTCATTGTGTTTTTTTTATAACCCAACGAACTCTGACCTGGGTTTCCCCTTGTTTCCGTTTGAACTTGGTCTTATGATTGCATGTACAGACGAAGGGGGATAAGGTATTACAGGTCTGCACAAAAGCTGACCTGGAAGATCGTATAAAATATCCACTCTTAACCCACCAGACGCGGCCGGGATTCGAACACATTATTACGCCCGTCTGTTTTGCCTTTTAACTTAACTCACCAAAACGAAACGTAACTGAACGTAACTGAACTGAACTGAATTGAACTGAACTGAACTGAACTAAGCTAAACTAAACAAAGAAAAATGTCAAAAACATAGTACTCACAGCAGCTTGCTGAAAGCAAGAAATTGAGAGAATGCACAATTAAATTAGCATTACTCAGATGTTCACACTAATTCACAATCATCATCATCGTTGTCGTCCTCTCAATGTCGTCGTCATCATGCAGTTCAATAACAAACACACACGCACACACACAAACACACACACACACGCACGCACGCACGCACGCACACACACACACACACGCACACACGCACGCACGCACACACGCACGCACACACACACACACACACACACACACGCACGCACACACGCACGCACACACAAACACACACACACACATACACACACACACACACATACACACACATACACACACACACACAAATGCGCGCGCCACAAACGAAAGCAATAGGGGGTGTCTGTAAAAATTGATTCTGTATACGTGTACATACCTGTTTTTGTCATTGATAGTGCTTGATTAACGGTTCCCGGGGCAGTAATGGTTGATTTAGTGCAGTCACCTTTATATGCAACCGCTGACCCTGCACCCTCGATTTCCTGCACACACACACACACACACACACACACACACACACACACACACACACACACACACACACACACACACACACGCGCGCGCACAAAAGTGTGGCATTGCCTAGTAAAATATGAGGAAAAGTTTGAGACTGCCATATCGTGCAGAGTTTCATCTGGTATGCTTCGGCTGGCACCAGCCTTTGAAAATGAGTTGTAGTTGGTATGACATTGGCGCACTGGTGTAAAACGAAGCTGATAGTCTCGGCAAGGGAGATAATCTTACTTTCTGTTACTGTTATCTGTTTTGGATGGTTCCAACATTGCTTGTCAGGAAAA
>NC_090250.1:31281652-31286652 GCF_037325665.1 Littorina saxatilis | reverse complement strand
GCGTCGTGCACCTCAGTCCTGGGCACCTAGGTTTGTAACAGTGCAAGGTCACAGAGCTATGCTTGGCAGTGTCAGTGTCACCGGCTATTGGTAAGATATTACTGAACAACTACAATAATATGCATCTTGAACTCAAGGCCCGTAAACTGACTTTGACACTGAAAGAATGAGGGACGTGATCGAATAGCCATATTACAGAACGAAATTTGAAGCGGGTGAACTTGACACAGTTTTGCTCGATTTTATGAACCGACAGGCTTGAAAAGAGAAAAACATAGTTTGTTGAAAACGTATTCACCTATCACACCCCCCCCCCCCCCAATCACCCCTCCCCCCCCCCCCCCCACACCCCTCCTGCATTTCCTAGCCATGAAACCTACTGGCAACTAAATGGACCTCACACTGGTTAGGGTTTTAAGAGTTGCCTGCCCCTGAAAGAATGGTGACTTTCGGTAAAAAAAAAATAATAATAAAGAGGGGAAAAGCAAGATCGGTGTTATTGCGACCAGTTCAGTCTTAAATAGGGTCCAAACTTTGTATTTCTGTTTTCAAGTCTCTTGGTCCATAAAATGTAGTCAAAGCGTTCCCGTTTGCTATGTTATGACACAGCAAGCGATGTATTATTCTCTTTTTTTTCCTATCAAATATCTGTTTTCATAATATAAATAGAAAATGTCTTTAAAATATGAGCTTGCGAAATACAATAGAATTGCCACGACAAAACGCATCGTTTGGGCACGTAACAATAGGGTGTTGCAGCATGAAACTGCCAGAAGAAACAACTTGCGTGTTGCTGTGTGAAACTTTCGCTCATTAAAAAATATATGTAAACACAAAGGGAACTTCGGCACAAATAAAAACTCACTCTCTCATTTTTTCTTTCTGTTCTTTCTTTCTTTCTTTCTTTTTTAATTTACTTACAACACATATTTGCTGCCAGTGGTTCTCCAACATGCATAATCGTCGGGACTCACTGAACCGATGGTAGTCTCGTGACCCCTTAACTGATGTCCGGTGAACGTGATTGTCGTTGAGTCGTATGGTCTGTACCAAGAACCGGATATAGGTGGCGGGCATTGAGAACAAACATGGCGGCTGTGACCTACAAAAAAAAATTGTCTGCATCAGTGGTGACAGCATCTGACCTGAGTTTCCAATCTGCGTAGAACCCACACAAACACAAATAGTGTCTGTCTCTCTGTCTCTCTGTCTCTGTCTCTGTCTCTCTCGATCTATCTCTCTGTCTCTGTCTCTCTGTCTCTGTCTCTGTCTCTCTCGATCTATCTCTCTGTCTTTCTCTGATTGTTTGTCTGTCTGTAGACTGCATGTCTGCCTGTCTCTGTCTGTCTGTCTGTCTGTCTGTCTGTCTGTCTGTCGGTCTGTCTGTCTGTCGGTCTGTCGGTCTGTCTGTCTGTCTGTCTGTCTGTCGGTCTGTCGGTCTATCTGTCTGTCTGTCTGTCTGTCGGTCTGTCTGTCGGTCGGTCTATCGGTCTGTCAGTTTGTCGGTCTGTCAGTCTATCGGTCTGTATGACTATCTGTCTGTCTGTCTGTCTGTCTGTCTGTACCTGTGTCTGTCTGTCTCTCTGTCTATCTGTCTCTCAGTGTGTGTGTGTGTGTGTGTGTGTGTGTGTGTGTGTGTGTGTGTGTGTGTGTGTGTGTGTGTGTGTGTGTGTGTGTGTGTGTGTGTGCGCGCGTGCGTGCGTGCGTGTATGTATGTATGTATGTTTATGTATTTACGTGCGTGAGCGTGTGTGTGTATGCTTTTGCTATCAAGCATATATGATACCTAATGTAATAGTTTCATGCATTTGTTGTATGTGTTCTGCGCGAAGTTAGAATCCGGTTCCATTCTAGAATGGACCGGGTCCAAGTTGGAATTCTAACCCTGCGCAAGTACAGGGGTGCCATTCTAGAATGGTACCCTTGTTGCTGGTCCATTCTAGAATCGGCCGTGCGCAAGGTTGGAATTTGGGTCCAAGTTGGAATAGTCATTTCAGTTAGACTATCACACAGCCAAAGCCACAAATGTGGATTTTCTGTTTGTTTTTGTTTTTTGTGTGTTTGGTTGGGTTTTTTTCGGGTTTTTTACACTTTACTCAAAGACATCGTGAATTGGGATTGTGATGTTCTGAAAGTGATTACGATTTTGAGAGACACTCAGCACTGATCGCTACGAACGGAAATTTCCGGACTGACAGTGTTTTGCCGATCTCGCTTGTAACTTTTAATCTTATTCATATACATGAAGTTGGTCTTCTGAATTGTGAAGATAAAGTCTTTAGCTTTGTATCGATATATAATATGACTATATAGTTTGAGCGAGGGAAAGGCTTTTTTTTTAAAACTAGCTTTAACGTTCTATCAGGCATGCGCCTCTTAAGAACGGTGCTGCTTTGACCACAAGACTCGCAGCCATAGCAAACCCCTCGTTATGAGCGCCGACCACAACGAAAGCAATTGGCTGCGGTGGGCCCCACGAAAATCGGCAAAGGCGAGGCTAGTTTCTGTAGAAAATCGTCTCTGTTTTCTCCAAAATGACATATCATCCCATAACTGGCGTTTGTATTTCGACATAAGGTCTTGTGGCATCTAATCATCGATTTCATTCTTTCATTTGATTCATTTGTGAACGCTGAGCTTCGAGTATTTATGCTTTTCAGGGAAAATTTTTGAAAATTCTGACTTTCCACAGTTATTACGGAAAATCAAGCTTGTCAATCAAGATGCTGTGAATTGGAATGTCATTACTAATCATTAGTTGACCTCTGGCTCAAGTGGTGTCATCTTGCTACACGGTTGAATTGCAATTCGTCAATCTCTGCCGTCACTGGGCACTGAGAACGTCAGGAGCCTGTATTTTTTTCAAGGGCAATTAGAGGTTATTTGAAAGTATGACATGGTATAATGTGATTTTGGAGAGAAAAATTAATTGACTGTCATTGCAATGAGGCTTGGTCAGAAATAAAGGGTATTCACTGATTTTAAGCTACAATTCAGTTGCTTGGAAATGACAGACCTCCAATCCATTTGTAAATCAAGTGAACTCTCTTGAATGATTGGTACTTCCTCTACAAATAAATGTGCACCAGGATATAATTCTTGGAACTTTGTTCTTTTGTGTAGTAGTAATGCAGGGTTGTAGGAGTTTGAAACGTGGGCATATCACAGTTTGGAAGGTAGGGATTCTGATAGATTAAATAAAAACTGTCAAACTTTTAGGCATGGAATTCCCCTTTGAGAGTATTTGTTGTGGTAGTACTACTACTATGAATTGCTTTCAATGTTTTCCCATAATATTATAAAACCAGACAAAAGTTGTTGTTGATTTCTGTTTTTGTTAATGTCAACTTTTTTTTAAACCTGTGACAACAGCTCTATAACTCACTCTGTCCTTCTGTTGGTCTGTCTGTCGGTTAGTCGGTCTGACCGTCTGTCTGTCTGTCTGTCTGTCAAAAAAATTGTCAAAAAACCGGACATTTCCGAGAGGGAGACAGCGCTGACATTGCAAGCGGCCGCAACCGGCTCTCATCACAAAAACAACTGCCCTGCAAACATTACCGCCCTGGTAGTCCCCCTTGCTATGGTCTGCCTTTGTTTATTGCGTACTCAGGAGTGTCAACTTTCTTGACATGACATGACATCGCAAGATCGCCAAAGGATTTTTTTCAGGGGTAGACAAATCAGCCCCATTTTATCAAAGGGAAGGTGCAGGTGGAGATAATTCAAGGGAAGACAACTCTGTCTTACCTACAAACATTACGGCCCCCTTTATTCACTCTCGCGATGAATGGACCAGCAACAAGGGTACCATTCTAGAATGGCACCCCTGTACTTGCGCAGGGTTAGAATTCCAACTTGGACCCGGTCCATTCTAGAATGGAACCGGATTCTAACTTCGCGCAGAACATATGCATTTAATGACTGCTTCAGATGTGTATATTTGCATATAATTTTCTGTGTGTGTGCCCACACACGTGTGTATCTGTATGTGTGTGTGGGTGTGTGTGTGTGTGTGTGTGTGTGTGTGTGTGTGTGTGTGTGTGTGTGTGTGTGTGTGTGTGTGTGTGTGTGTGTGTGTGTGTGTCCGTGTCCGTGTCTGTACGTGTATATCTGTGTATGTGTCTTGGTGTCGTTTGACAATGTTTGCTTAAGTTATATCATCTTTCCAAGCTATGTTTTCATGATTATGTCTCAACATTTGGCAGGCTATGTTTAAAGCCCAATGTATGTCACCCTTATTAATTTCGTTTTATGGACCAATTTCGTTTGTCTGAAAATTGTCAAAATCAACTCATTGATTAGAACAATAAAACATCCATCCATCCATCCATCTCTCTCTCTCTCTCTCTCTCTCTCTCTCTCTCTCTCTCTCTCTCTCTCTCTCTCTCTCTCTCTCTCTCTCTCTCTCTCTCTCTCTCTCTTTCATTGTTACATTGTTTTATTCCTCCGAAGTATGGATTGGGTATTAACTAGATTGATACTGATAGTATTGAAAAAGTTCACATGTTGGCCTGTAAACGATTTTTGGGAGTTTCAACTCCTACGCCTAACAAGATGGTCTGTAGTGAATTGGGAAGATATCCTTTGTATATTAATGTCTATGTACGATGTTTGCGATATTGGTTCCGCTTGCTTGCAATGGGTGGAAACCGACTTCCAAAACAGACATACAAGATGCTTTTAACTTTGGACGAAAACGGAAAAACGTGTTGGGCATCTGATATTCGATTGATATTGTCCAAAACAGGCATATAAGATGATTTTAACTTTGGACAAAAACGGAAAAAACGTGTTGGGCATCTGATATTCGATTGATGTTGTCCAAAACAGGCATACAAGATGCTTTTAACTTTGGACAAAAACGGAAAAACGTGTTGGGCATCTGATATTCGATTGATGTTGTCCAAAACAGGCATACAAGATGCTTTTAACTTTGGACGAAAACGGAAAAACGTGTTGGGCATCTGATATTCGATTGACAGGCATACAAGATGCTTTTA
>NC_090250.1:31256368-31281452 GCF_037325665.1 Littorina saxatilis | reverse complement strand
CTCTCTCTCTCTCTCTCTCTCTCTCTCTCTCTCTCAGCCGGCTTCATACCTTCATTTTCTTTGCGCACTCCCCCTCATTGTGGACAATTCAACATCTTGAACAATCCAGCCTCATTTAATTGACGTGTGTGCTTGTCCTCAAAGACAAACAAGAGGAGAACGAAGCAAGATTTGTTGGTGATATTTACCATTGGTCAGGACAAGGTCTCGGTGGGTTTCAATGAAAAAGCAGGGAGATTTGAAGAGGAGTTTTAGCGAGGCATTCGCCACGTTGGCCCATGCATTAGCTCTAAGCCAGGTACTATTGCTGTGCCAAAACCTCGACCACACGGTCGGTGAATTTATTTTTTCTTGACCGATCAATCGTGTATGCTCTCTCTCTCTCTCTCTCTCTCTCTCTCTCTCTCTCTCTCTCTCTCTCTCTCTCTCTCTCTCTCTCTCTCTCTCTCACTCTCACTCTCTCTCTCTCTCTCTCTCT
Organism: Littorina saxatilis; assembly: GCF_037325665.1. Lineage (NCBI taxonomy): Eukaryota > Metazoa > Mollusca > Gastropoda > Littorinimorpha > Littorinidae > Littorina > Littorina saxatilis. The sequence goes on along the minus strand of NC_090250.1, from coordinate 31,280,974 downwards.
CTCTCTCTCTCTCTCTCTCTCTCTCTCTTTCTCTCTCTCTCTTTACCACATGGTCTCGTAAAGGGGTAAAAATTCCAAAAACAGGTCACAAAGCAATTACATATCGTTCATTCTCTCATTTCAATGAAAGTGCATTTCTTTCTGATCTAAAAAATAGTCCACTTTCAAATACTTACAATTTTACAAACCCTGACCAAGCTTTGGATTTTTGGATATCTATATTCATTATTATTTATAACAAACACGCACCCCTTAAAACACATCGAATCAAGCAGATCGAAAAACCTAAATGGATCGACAAAGACATAGAAAATGCAGCAAATTACCGTGATTTTTTAAAAGAACATGGTACCCATGAAGAGTACAAACAACAAAGAAATAAAGTGAACTCCCTGAAACGAAAACGTAAACAACAATATTTTCAAAACCTCATTACATCTAAACAAGATTCAAAATCTATTTGGAAAGCAATTAACCAACTCACAAACAAAGACATTGCAAATAAATCCTCCCAAGTTATTAATATTTCTGTAGATCTATACACTTAATGAACATTTCTCAAAAATTGCCGATAAAGTGATTTCTTATGATTTAAAATGATTTAAAACTTTTGAAGGAATACTGCAATTCCAAACAGATCCATGTTCATCATGCATTGCAACCAATGACTATACTGGATGTTTACTCTCAGCTACAGCATCTTAAACAAACCGGAACACGTGCCATAGATGGGCTTGATGCAAAAATTATAAAAATGGCAGCTCCAATAATCACGGATACATTAACTTTCATTTATAACATATGTATCGACCAATGCTGTTTTCCAAGTAAATTCAAACAGGCTAAAGTGATTCCTCTTTTTAAATCGGGGGATACTACAAATCCTTCAAATTACAGACCAATATCAATTCTATCAATCCTTTCGAAGCCTCTTGAAAAACATATCAATAAGCAAATCCTTCAAATTACAGACCAATATCAATTCTATCAATCCTTTCGAAGCCTCTTGAAAAACATATCAATAAGCATATTCTTTTGCACTTTAAGAACAACAAATTGATACATGATAAGCAATCAGGTTTTAGGCAAAAACACTCATGTCCAACAGCTCTGATCAGCTTAGTTTACCAATGGCTAAACAACATTAATAGTAACCAGTTCTGTGCTGCTCTATTTGTTGACTTTGCTAAAGCTTTTGACCTAATTGACCATAAACTCCTTATCAAAAAGCTTGAGATTTATGGATTGGCAACTGATTCTGTTAACATTTTAAAATCTTTCCTGTCAGACAGACAGCAAAGTACTTATCTGAATCAATCATACTCTTGTAAACAAACAGTAAGGTTTGGATTTCCACAAGGTTCTATTCTTGGTCCTTTACTATTTTCTATCTATATTAATGACCTACCATTATTTGTTAAATGTATGTGTGAACTATTTGCAGATACAATTCATTCTAGTCACAAAGATCTAAGTGAACTAGCAAGAGTCCTTCAAGAAAACATTGATCGATTGCTGGAATGGTCAGAACTAAACCATATGTCACTGAACCCAAATAAAACTAAATGCATGCTTCTAACCACTAGACAAAAACGACAAAATCTATCATCAAAATGTCCTAAACTACAAATACAAAATCAAGATGTAACTGAAGTTGATAACCATAAAGTCTTGGGAATAACCATTGATAATAATCTGTCTTGGTCAAAACATTTAGATACACTTTGTAAAAATATTTCTAAAAAAATATATCAGTTATCAAAAATTAAACACTTTCTAGACCTACGCACACGCATATATTCAATCAACTATTGATTATGAGTCCACAGTGTGGGACTCTGCAAGTGCAAACACTTTGGAACACTTGTGCTCTTTGCATAGACGAGCTGTTAAATTAATTCTTTTAAAAAATGCATCTCTCTCTACGTCTGATTATAAAAAATTAAAATATTCTTCCTATCAAATCAAGATTTACCTATAACAAAGGTGCAATGATGCATAGAATTATGTCAGGGAATGCACCTACATTCATTGCCTCAAATTTCAAACTAAATAATTCAATAAAACTAAACAAATTAATTACCCCAACCCCTAGAATTGACCTTTACAAATCAAGTCTTTCTTATTCTGGCGCCTTATTGTGGAACTCCATTCCTGATTTAATTAAAATGCAATTCAGTGAAACTTCCTTCAAAGAAATGTACATGCTGTTTCTCTTGGAAACAAGTAAATAATTATGTGATAATATTACATCATTGCTTGATATTCATAATGCATTTTGAAATGTCTTTTTAATTTTTTGACATGTTAATTATATAAATTGTATTGTAATTAACTTAACTTCTATTTCTTTTTGTTATTAATCGAGTTACCCTCAATGGGCGATGGCCGGACGAAAAAAAGCATGTATATTTTGCTTATTCTGATACCCTCGATAAATAAATAAAGTTCAAATTTCAAGTTCTCTCTCTCTCTCTCTCTCTCTCTCTCTCTCTCTCTCTCTCTCTCTCTCTCTCTCTCTCTCTCTCTCTCTCTCTCTCTCTCTCTCTCTCTCTCTCTCTCTCTCTCTCTCTCTCTCTCTCTCTCTCTCTCTCTCTATGCGCGCCTGACTATATCCTTCTTGACTAAAACAAACAAACCAACTATTTCATCTTCTTTTATTACAAAATCAGTCAATTTTGAATTGGAACGCCGTTTCAGATCAAATTGATAATTAAAAGTTTGCAGACAAAAATAAAAAGAAATAACGTCAAACAAAACAGTGCACATTCTTCTCTTTGAACAAAGCAAGCCACTGTTCATCAGGAAAAACGACTACGTATGGGTACGAACTCATTCGAATAACAGAAATATTTCTCAGAGATTAAGTACCTGACTAGGTTCTTTGTGCCCAAACATATATTATTTGCAGGTAAACGGAGACTGCAGGGGGTACTGTGTGGGTCACCCCAAACCCCATTGTCTGTTACACCCCTCTACTTATGGTGTGTGTGTATGAGGGGGGGGGGGGAGTCGGAGATTTCCATTTATTTTCTGTCTGTATTGTGATACTCTGAGGACAATGGTTTTTGGTGCCTTTTCTACTTGCATGTTTGTTTGCACAGCTTGTATGTCGAGAGAGAAGACTATTGGTTTTAGCGCATAGCAAGCAAGAGATGTAGGTTTAACACAGACCTGAGAAAGGGAATGACCTGTACTAGCCCTGCGTGACATGCAGTGGCTTAAGAAGTTTAAAAACCCTGTGCATCACATACCGGAAGACATCTCTCTCTCTCTCTCTCTCTCTCTCTCTATCTATCTCTCTCTCTCTCCTTCTCTCTCTCTCTTTCTCTCTCTCTCATACACACACGCACGCACTCACGCACGCACTCACGCACGCGCTCACACACACACACACACACACACACACACACATGCCCTTCTCTTTCTCTTGATTGGTGAGAAGAGTATTCATTTTTAAAGCTTTTTGAAGACAGTTTTCTTGTATCCACCCAGGATTGAAATCCTCCATACCTCCGAACTCCTTTGCCCCCCACCCCTTCCCTTTGAAAATGGGAGGAGGGGGGTGCCGAACAGACAAGCAAGCACAGTGAAGGCTGCAAGGGGGAGGAATGCAGAGTGTTGTCGCGCAGTCAACACAGACAGACAAACACACTCCCCTATCGCTCGAGTTTACACACAAACAAACTGTCCGGAATTGCTTGGAGCGGATTTCGTCACCTTGTGTCCATGCGAAGCCGGCGTAGCGGTGTGTTGCCATGGTTACCGCGTCGTTGCGGGTGGTTTGTCTCCCCTGAGTTGTCTTAAACATCGCCGTTACCTCCCCCTGCTGTTAGCTGGTGTGTGTGGTACAGCTTCACAAATATCCCGTGATTGTTTCACTCATTATTTGATGCTCCTTTCGTAATTACCCAGTCTAAGGTCGTATTAGTGTGTGTATGTAGGGGGGGGTAGGTTTTGTTGTTGTTGTTGTTGTTGTTGTTGTTGTTGTTGTTGTTGTTGTTGTTGTTGCTGTTGTTGTTGTTGTTGGAGGAGGATTTGGCGATACCATTTAACAGATACCACATTATTTTGTAAGAGTTAATTTGAGACGATATATTACATATACTTTTTAATGAAGTACAGTTATGTGAAACCCCTTGGTAAATATGATTTTTCTGATTAGTTACTATGACACACCTTATCAGTTATGCAAAATCTCGTTTGTACAGTGTTACAATCATTTCCGGCCTCACCCCAGGCCTTTCGTTTGAATGTATGTTATACATAACACATTTCATAATTGAGTATCAGTTTGTCTGGTCCAAAGCTCCAAAAGCCCAGCCATTATGAGAGAGTTAGTTGATCGTAAAAGATACCGTTGTAACTTTTCTGGAGTTGTGAGAATTTTAAAAAGAAATTCAGATAAGACCCCGCTGTAATTTCCCGTGAGTTTCGAGAAAGAAATTCAGAAAATCCACTATATGCGGCAAATGCATTTTCAAAACAAATATATATGTATATCCTGTTCAATATGGTTATGTTCGACTCTCCAACTACCTTGCTGTATGGCGGTGGGAATCTGTTTACTTTGGGAGATCACTTTCTTCAGCGAAGTGTACTTTTGTGTCAGTTATTGTGTGCACTTCCTTTCTGGTGTGGTACTGCTTTGTTCGAATTCAATTAATTTTCCTTCTAAAATGATATCCCAAATCAGTGTTGTGAGGTACTTGGCGCATCAGAAAATAGTGGTTTTCCTCAGCGCTTAAGATAAAGATGAGGAAAGAATTAAATAATTTGTTCGATAATGTGATAACCTTTGTGGTGTGATTTTTTAAAGATGTGTCGCAGTTTCTTTGCCTGGATGGTGAGCGAGGACAAACGACAGTAGACTGTTCATATGCACGAAGTGCGTGAGAGTGTAAGGTGTTTTGTATCAGCCCGATCATTTATTTGGTGACTAATAAAGGACAAACGGAAGGGTTCATCAAGTTCCTGAGAAAAGACGTAATTTAGAAGTGTTAGTCGTGCTCTCATTGGAGCATATAATACATGTATATATATACGGCTTGTGTCTGTCTCTGTGTGTGTGTGTGTGTGTGTGTGTGTGTGTGTGTGTGTGTGTGTGTGTGTGTGTGTGTGTGTGTGTGTGTGTGTGTGTGTTCGCGATGCACGGCCAAAGTTCTCGATGGATCTGCTTCAAATTTGGTGGGCATATTCAGGTAGACCCCGGACACAACCTGGTCGATGAGAATTTTCAACACGTGCTCTCAGCGCGCAGCGCTGAACCGATTTTGGTTTTTCTGTTCATCCATTCCCAGTAACTCTTCCTTATCTTCTCCAGTGTTTTGCGTTTATCTCCCTTCCTTCGTGTGGCGTCAATCCATATTCCCGTTACTATTTTTAGAAGGTCACTGTCCACAACGCTCAATCCATATTCCCGTTACTATTTTTAGAAGGTCACTGTCCACAACGCTCCTTATCTTCTCCAGTGTTTTGCGCGTTTATCTCCCTTCCTTCGTGTGGCGTCAATCGCGTACGGTGCGCGAAGCCGGCGTACGGTTCGCCACTCACACGGCAAAGTCGGGTATTCGGCTCTACTTCTTCCCGGCGAAGCCGGCTACCCGGCGAAGCGGGTATTCATCTAGTTTGTAAATATAGATTACACCCATTTCAATACGCGTTCCCCTGCCCCACCCTTCCCCCTCTACCTCCCCCTCCCCCCTCCATGTCCTTCCCCTTCCCGTCCGCCTATCGCCCCAAGCAAACACTGAGCAAAGACGGCAACTGGTGGAGGCATTTTCACACATCAACTTGCCAGAAGTGTTGCTTCGCACAGACTGCTGAGGGTTTGACCCAAGGAACTTTTCACAAATTCCTCTAACATAACTTTTGTCTCTGTTGTTATTTTCAATTTTTTTTTAATAATTCGGGGGTGGAATTGTGTGTCAAAAGATTGGTTGCGGTGGCATTAGATACTGAAATAAGGGAACAGTAGCAGTGAACTAGAGTTTGATTGTCGTATCTAGTTGCTTTCGGTACATCAGACACTTGAGAAAGAAGACTGGTGCAGGCAATAGAGAAATTCAGGAAAGGGGTGCTGGATACAATGTGACAAAGTGTTGATTGCGAACTGAAGAAGTGTACTAGTCCATACACGAAAGTATTTAGTTACACCTCCGATTGTGCCTTGAGAAAACTTGTTATCCCAGAAGTGGAGAGAATATAGAAGACAGATGACGTCACTCAAAACGCTTTTGTTATTGACGACATTGACTGTCAATCAATCATGTAAACAAAATTACAACTCTAGTGCAACAGTATAGCAGGTACCCTTTGTATGCGCGCAGACACACACACACACACACACGCGCGCGCGCGCGCGCATATTTTGGGCGTAAACAAACAGAACACTTTTTCATCTTAACTTTTTGATGAGAACACCGCTCAAACACAGGACCTTCCGTGGCCTCCGTGGCTACAGACAAACGCACAACAAAATAGAAGAACAAACTCGCCTTGCCCTCGCACGGCAGACACACAAGAAACAAACATCATTTAACTTTTCTATGTTGTTTTTTTATCACAAAATACCTCGTCGCCCACTGTCGCTTTCTCCACCGTAAGGAAGAAATACGTCGGCAAACCGTGACCAAATCGATAGCAGTTTTGACATGCCTGAAAGCGTCGACTGTCGGCATTTCGTCCTCTGCCGACCCGCTCGTCTGCAAACCGCCACAGTGACAGAGAATGACAATCAATATGATTTCTGCACGGCGTCACCTCTGCTTACTTGGTTTTAAAACCCATGACGTCATGATTTAAATTTGTGCCTGTTCTGGGGCGAGGGTAGGGGGGGGGGGGGGCGGTGTGTGTGTGTGTGTGTGTATATGTGTGAGGGAGTTGAAATGGCAAGGAAATATATATGTGCATACATGTGTGTACCACCTCTCTCTCTCTCTCTCCCTCTCTCTCTCTCTCTCTCTCTCTCTCTCTCTCTCTCTCTCTCTCTCTCTCTTCCCCCCCCCCCCCCCAAACAAGCTTAAACACTAGTGGAACATGTCCTCGTATACCAATGACGCCAAATCCCTGTGACCAGTAGGCAGTACAGAAAAGAAGCATTTTGGAGCAACAAGCACTGACGTATCAAATCCTCTCTGTACAAACAGATTTCACGGAAGTGAGAATAGCTCGATGGATTAGACGTACATATTGTTGTTCCTGACTTTAGTTCATTCACTGGTCAGCGGTCCCCACCCATGATTGTCCATTGACTCGAACAATTTCAAGCGTCGCCGATTATTTCCTGGTATGTTTGAATCGCTGGACATTGAGGTACATTGATCTCGGCTATGACTGGACTGGAGAGTTTAATCTGAAGATCATTAATGTAAGTAACAGGGTTTGACAATGGTGATCACTGTGATTGAAGGCATTGTAATGGTGACTCTGATTCTGAAATCTCTTTTGTCCTCAGTTACGCTATGGAATGTGGCGTGGAATTGAATTGTAGTGAAATGAGAAGTCACAACGAAGTAGAGACAGTGGGTGTATTGTGTTATGGTCACAATGCCCCCGACATTTTACTTAAAGTTACGCACAGGTAAAATGACAGAGCAAAACCTTATACAGCGGAACCCCCCTCGTGGACACCCCAGACTTCCTGAGACCTCATTTTCTCAGACTTTTGAATTTCTCAAAAGAGGGGTTGCACTGTACAAGGTTTCACTACATGGGGAGATGTATTGTTGTCCACTTCTTTGCCCCCCGACGGTATGTCGCACTTCTTGCATCAAGGCTAGTGCATGAATCACATCATTAATACCCCCGGCACAAGCTTCGGCCAAGCACAACATTTTTATATTATGCTCGAGAGTAGGCCGAGGATTTTGCTCATAAAAACTGCACGCCTCTTGGTGTATAGAAAGATTACCACAACAAGGTTGTCTCAGCTTCGTAAGATCAGTGGCAAACTCTCGCAAAACCTCGCCGAGACCTGTAAATCCATCATGGCGGCAGCCGCGGAAATAGCGGAAATTGTGTTGGCTTTGTGTCCTCTGACGCTCTTTCTGTCTGCCTTTTTTTCTCCAAAACTCAAAACTCTGTGCTGGTATTGATGTGATGCTTTGTTTCAACAAGTTCTTGCGTTTTTTGGCGTCAAATTTATGTTTAAAAGTCAACAACCCAGAATTGGTGTCACAGTTCTTTACACAGTAAGGTCATAATGCGTGTTGAAAGCGACGCGGCACAACGTTTTTATGGTGCAGATTTGATTTGCGTCGAATCCCTGCCATGAAGTGTGTTCTGAAACATCAACGCATGAAGCTATTGCCTTGAGGACAAGAACATTGCAACATAGACAAAGAGAGAAAGAGAGAGAGAGGTGATTTTATATGGCTGGCGAAGACACAGAAAGACTGATATGACAGTAAGGAGACACACAGATGAAGGAATTCTTGTGATTTGTGTTGCTCAGTGGGTAAGAGAAAGAACAAGAAAACAGATAGACACTTGAACAGAGATAATTAACTGACAACTCCAATGGAGGGAAGGTGGCGGGGGGGGGGGGGATTCGCAGACAGACAGCAAAAACGTATACAGGATTTTGTTACAGATAGACGGAGAGATGGAGAGGCAGATAGAGACAGAAAGAGAAAGACGTGGGTTGGGGAAAACAAAATTTAATCCGCGTTTCGTATGTCCGCTGATGGAACAATCTAGCAACTTTCGATATCCGGCCATCAAATCAATCAAGGGGCATACGTGTGTTTATCAGCCCGGCATCCGTGCGTCCAAACATTTGTCCAGCCTGGTTTACCTCCCCAATGATCCCAGGCTGGGTCTCCCGAGGTCACCGTGGTCCCGATCTTCGTCACAGCTCTCTCTGAACCACACCGCACAGGCCGCTCTATCCCTCTCCCCTGGGCCTCTGCCTCCCTCCTTGTCTGTGGTTCTTTATCAAACAGCCATCCGGCCGCTGCCCCTCCATCTCCTCTCCCCTCTCTATAGCTTTCAGTTTCCAGAGAGTACCTTCTGTCCTGCCTCCTCTTCCTTTCCCACTCAGCCTCCCCAAAAAGTGATACCTTTCAAACGGTTATTTTTTAACCCGTGGCTTGGGAGTTCGTTGGGGAATGCGGAGAAGCAAACGTTTGGGGAGCAAATGTGGCTGAAGGGGTCTTGTTCGCTCACAGCCTCTGTGGAGAGGTAAGGGGGATTTAGGGGAAGAGGGAGGGCCCCATGGGGGATACAATGGCAGAAAGCGATGTTTGACGGTTGGTTTTAGGGGCGTAAAGGGACAGGCGTTGGGGAGAGTTGAGCCCTCGTCTGACGCTCGTCACGACAAATTTGCCGCCATAAGCTGGCCTGGGGAAATTATCGTGCACAAACATCTGACCTGCGCCTCACTTCCCTAGGCTTTTTGCCACTCTTTTAAGACGCTAATTTTTCTCCTTCATCCAAAACAAAAAAATACTCGTTCAAAGAAGGAGGGAAGACCGACAGACAGATCTCATGTTGTCTTTCGGTCTGACGCTCTTTCTGTGTCTGATAGTTACTTTCAAAAGGAGATAATACTGCTTTTGCTGGGCGACAGAGATATATGCTGGCTAGATGGTTGGTTGGCTATCTGTCTCTTTGTTGCCCCAGAAGGGAGAGAATAGTCCTAGGGGTTTGCACAGAAGAGACATCCGCGACATTCTGAACAGACTATGTGTCTATCCTGTCCGTGCGTGTTCACGCACTGTGTATGCATGAGAGAGAAAGAGAGAGAGAGAGAGAGAGAGAGAGAGAGAGAGAGAGAGAGAGAGAGAGAGAAAGAGAGAGAGAGAAGAGAGAGAGGAGAGAGGGGGGGTGGGGTTAAAGAGAGAGAGAAGAAAGCGATAGAGGAGTCTTTATTTTGTTCGTCAATCATTTTGGGGGTTACTAATGTAAACCCCAATACGTAGTTGACTTCCAACGCTAGTTAGTGTTCCGTGAGCTTTTAGTAGGCAATTAATAACTGGGTCAACGTGTTAATGTTCATGCCAGCGCATTATATAGGTTTATGTATGAACGCAGTTAAATGCAAATAGCGCCATTACTAATGTTATTAGCAACCACTATGAATCGATGGTTATATTTTATCGCTGATATTATTCACTCCTCCGTTTTTAACGTTTTTCTTTATTTCATTTTATTTTATTTTATTTTATTTTATTTTATTTTGTATTTTATTTTATTCTGAAGAATGTTTTTAAATGCTCGAGCTGAAAATGTAACGATCCTTTTAAAAACATCTACAATTACTACCGTCGAGGTATTTTGAAGTATGCTGTGTTGGAAGAAACTCAAAAAGTTTGCAATTTCACTGAAGTGTGGTGTCATTCATTCCAAAACGCTCTCAGTGTGCGTGCATATATATATAAGCTACACACGAAGAGACGATGTGAATATCGCAAATATGGGCAAAAGATATCGCGATTTTCGGGGTATCGTTTTTGAGTACTGACGGCTCAGGATGCTCCTACTTTTACTAAATCGTGTGCAGATACCTAATTTTTGTCACGCGTTGCTGTGGAAGCGTGTGGATTCTTTAAGGAAATCAATGTATATATTCATCACCTGCCACACACAGTTTTATGTGACACGCTAAGAGTCATTCTGGGGACAAATAACATTCATATAGTCATAGCAATGGCCTTGTCCATAAATCATTTCCGAATGAAAGACGAGATTGTCAGTTCGCGTGTTAAACTGGTGTTGCTGTATTGATCAATGTGTCTTGATGTTTGCATTCTACACGCATAGCTTTACAAGGCCATTCCACATAGATCGATTGGCTGGTTAGTTAGATTGTTGATTCGTTAGTTGTTTGAATGCTTATATGCTCCATATTGGCTGGTTAGTTAGATTGTTGATTCGTTAGTTGTTTGAATGCTTATATGCTCCATATTGGCTGGTCAGTCATTGTGTTGATTCGTTAGTTGTTTGAATGCTTATATGCTCCATATTGGCTGGTCAGTCATTGTGTTGATTCGTTAGTTGTTTGAATGCTTATATGCTCCATATTGGCTGGTCAGTCATTGTGTTGATTCGTTAGTTGTTTGAATGCTTAAATGCTCCATATTGGCTGGTCAGTCATTGTGTTGATTCGTTAGCTGTTTGATTCCTTATATGCTCCATATTGGCTGGTCAGTCATTGTGTTGATTCGTTAGTTGTTTGAATGCTTATATGCTCCATATTGGCTGGTCAGTCATTGTGTTGATTTGTTAGTTGTTTGAATGCTTAAATGCTCCATATTGGCTGGTCAGTCATTGTGTTGATTCGTTAGCTGTTTGATTCCTTATATGCTCTGTATACATGCTTCATATTTTGTATTAACTGGCAGACTGACCAAAAAGAAAAGGCCTCGAGGAGAACAAAAACCAAGATCAAAGTTTTAAGTTCAGTCTTGCAATCACGACAGAAACAGCAACCTTTAACAATTACAACCGGCAGGAAACGCCTATACCCTTCGGGTAACAGTACGTTAAACAACGACTACAACTTCCATACCTGCAGGAAAATATCGGGCAGGTGTGAGGCATCAAACATTCATTAGCACCTGGCTGTGGACAGGTAAGGCAGAGCCAGCAGCCATGGTGACCGCCAGTAATTGACCGTTACTGCTGGCTACAAATAGCTCTTCCCGTCCTCTAGGGAAGCCATTCACTGTGTAAAGAGAAATACATTTACAATGGAACCGCCATTTTAAGACCCCTTGACTTAAGACTTCCCTTCTGTTCAAGCTCTTACTACTTCAGATTTTCACTTCATAAACTCTGTAGATTTACCTCCATTTTCAGACTTTCGCATTTTTAAGACCATATTTTCGGATTGTTTAGGTCTTAAACTTAAAGGGGGTTCCGATGTTAAGAGACACGATCACAGCCAGGCTGGCTTCGTTGAGAAAATGGTGGACAATTACTGTAGTTGTGTTTGACTTTGGTCCTTAGAGAAAATTGTCGGCATTAACTGTGGTTATTGATGTGGCAGTTGGGCGATGCATGGGTGGATAATCAATCTGTGTGGTTATGCTTGGTTGAATAATGGTTTAGAGGATGGGAAAAGCGTGTGTATTGTTGCGTCTGTGAGAATAAGTAAGCTTTTGACTGACCCTTGCTTAAAACCAGGACAAGAATGGTTGGATTTTTATCGTGATTAAAGCATTGGGTCACAGCCTGGTTTTTGTATACTGCAGTATTTAAGTGAAGACTTGTGCGAGAGCGTTGCCGTTGGTGGGAACATGGCCAAATCGGTGGTTTTGTTATTGTTTTATTTGGGGGTTTTATTGGTTGGTTGGTGGGTTGTTTGGCGGTGGTGGTGGTCTCGTTTGTTTGATTTGTTTTCTTTCATTTGATTTGTGTGCTTGTTTGTTTGGTTGGTTGGTTGGTTTTGTATGTTTGTTTGGGGAACGATGGTTTGTATCGTGTGTGTCTTTGGGCGTTCATAATGTGTCTGTCTGTTTATATGTACACACGTTTTGTTGGTTTGGTTTGCTCATAAAGCTGGGTACATTCTATATTCATCTACTTCAGTATTGTATGTGGTGACAAACTAATAACCATCAGTTGGCTGCCCGTCTTTCAGATTAAGGAAGATGCAGAAGAATCGGCCCCGGTTGTGAGTACCCGTCTCGTGTCAATGTTGTCATAGTTTCGTGTTTCATCGCTCTTTTGTAGTCTGAAGCTTCACTGGGTAGTTCTAACACAACATCTTCAATGTCTTCCTCTTCGTATTGTGTCGGTATTTCTATGCAGTGACACACTCTCTTGTTGTTGTTTCGTGGAACTTTGAGAAATAATGTTTTTGAGTCACTTGAGAAAAAGTGACTCTATGTAATCGGTCAGTGTTAGTCTGTCCGGCCGGCCGTCCGGCCGTCCGGCCGGCCGGCCGTCCGTAGACACCACCTTAACGTTGGACTTTTCTCGGAAACTATCAAAGCGATCCGGCTCATATTTTGTTTAGTCGTGACCTCCAATGACCTCTACACTTTAACGATGGTTTCGTTGACCTTTGACCTTTTTCAAGGTCACAGGTCAGCGTCAAAGGAAAAATTAGACATTTTATATCTTTGACAAAGTTCATCGGATGTGATTGAAACTTTGTAGGATTATTCTTTACATCAAAGTATTTACATCTGTAGCCTTTTACGAACGTTATCAGAAAAACAAGGGAGATAACTAGCCTTTTCTGTTCGGCAACACACAACTTAACGTTGGGCTTTTCTCGGAAACTATAAAAGTGACCGGGCTCAAATTTTATGTGAACGTGACTCCCAGTGACCTCTACACTTTGACGTCTGCTTTGGTGACCTTTGACCTTTTTCAAGGTCACAGGTATGTCTTGAAGGAAAAAAATTGAAATATCATATCTCTGAAACTATTCATCGGATTTGATTCAAACTTTATAGGATTATTCTTTACATCAAATTATTTACATCTGTATTGTGTTGTGAATAGCAATTTCTTCCTGTCCATCTGATGCCTCATATAATATTCAGAACTGCGAAAGTGACTCGATCGAGCGTTTGCTCTTCTTGTTATGTTTTCGATTCAGAATAACAGAACGTTCTTCCACCGAAGGCAGAAAGACACTACATGAAAGATATTTCTCTGTGTTTTTCTTTGAAACCATTACTTCAATGCAAAGTTATTATGTGGTATGTAAAGCATGCACGTACATAAAACCAGATAATGCCTTTATTGCGATTGCAACAATTACTATAGATTTTGGTCGTGGCAGTGCAGACTTACAAGAACACTTGATCAATTTTCATTTTTGTTGTTGTTGTCAGGTTATAAAATTGATAAACATTAGCAAGGGGATGGATACAAGTCAAATACAAAAATAAGGAGAATGTAACACTTAAATGCAAGTTTGACAATGGACCCCCCCCTCCCCCACTCCCTTTTAGGGACCCCCTTTTTTATACCCAAGTTTTCGAGATGTTTCGTACAAAACGCCCGTTACCCCCATTTAAGTCTCGATCACCCTCTTTTAAAGCGTGATTTTCCAAAGGTCACTCCTAAAAGTCTGATACCGGGAGGGGGGGTGAGGGGGAGGGGGGAGGGGGGGCACTGTATAATGTGAGATTATGAGGAAGAAAGGACGACGCGCCCTTCTATCAGACATGCCCCCAGCTGTGGTAGCGAGTGTTTACGTACAAAGTTCACGGAGATAAGCTACAGACAGAAGGATTAGCCGATCATATGCTTTTTGTCGGGCAAGGTGATTACAGGTGAACTCGCTTTACTCATATGTGAAAGCACACAAAAAGATAGGTAATTTGTTTCGGAAAAAAAAGTTTTTAAATGTCATTAACTAGAGTAGGGGATGCTTAGTAACATGCAACAAAAAGCAGATTTATATTGTCTGTCTTACTTAATAAATATCAAGCTTCTGATTGCACAGAGGCTAAGCACTCATGTTTCCGAAGTGTACAGTAACGTGATCTATACAAACTGTGCACAGCAATACACAGTTGTAAACAAAATAAACTGCTTGTTTGTGTGTTTCTTTTTTTGTTTGTTTGTTTGTTCGTTGTTTCTGATTTTTGTTTGTTCTTTGTTTTGGTTTGTGATTTTTTTTAAACTATTTGTTATGTACATATAATTTGACCCTGTGGAGTCAAAAACACTCAAAAAGTTGGGGGTTTTTTAATTAAAAAAAGTAAATTTTATCTGCCGACGGATTATAATAGTAATACTAAGTACGTTCCTAAAAAGCTGTGTGTGACTTATGTCCCTTGTGAACAAATGCTGACCCATATAGCGAACTCCTTTTGTGACGTCAAGTTGTTTTTTGCCCGAAAACTTGACTTATGTAAGACCTTACACGGTCAAATAACCGCCCAAATATGTCCAACAAAGGTCACAATGGGTCAAATAAGACCGAAGTAAAAATCTAAGATAAACAAGGAGGCGCCAATCACATTATTGAGTTAGCCCCGTTCTCTCCGTACGAACTATGCCCGGAAGAGGATTTCCTACGTCCTCTTGCGAGACTTGCACGGATCGAACTTATCAACTTCCACTCTCTCACTCAAATATGTGATAAAAATACAAGAAGAGTGGTTGGAACTAGTTTTGAACTCCCAAAATTTACTTGGGGGGAGCTCTAACCCAAGGCCTGCCGTGGGCTCGTGTCTCGAGACCCCGCTGAGAAATAAGACAAGAACCGGGAAAGACTTGGCCAATTGAAACTAATTAAAAAGATAAAATAATTTCACAAAACAGGACAAACGTAGAAAACAATTGCAGCACAAACTCGCGTCTGCTTTCACCACCACGACACACAATAAATGTTGTCACTTTGTACTTTATTGCTTAATATAATGGCAGCTAATACACATACGTACAGACAAGACGAGTTCTCAGAGGATTGGTGGGCTTCAGCCTGAGCGTACAATATCTCTGTCAGGCGACAAAAGGGTTAATCCCATGCTAGATCATTCTCATACATCGACAGGGCACTCACCGACCCCAATACTAGCAGATCACACAACCATCCTTTTATCAAAAAAAGCAATACACTGTCCTCTTCACAATGCCAACTATTACAAACACCCCTACCATGGACAATGTCATCACAACTTCCGGTTAAAGTTTGGATTACACTATACGGGGAGAGCACACTTGACGTTCACAACAGTCACAAATAATGATTACCGAGAGAACCCCGTAAGACAATAAAACTGGATCTAAAAAAATAAAAAAATAAAATATAAAACTGAAAACTGAAACTAAAACTGAAACCTGCACCTAAAACTAAACCTAAAACTAAAACCTGAATCTAAAACCCCTTAGGAAAGAGTAGTCTACAAACGACGTCTGCTCCCTGTAAACACAAAAGCACACACCCAGGGTACATTACTGCCTGTTTCACAGTGGGTATGTACATCAAGGTATTACAACCTCTTACCCGCTTTCTCTGTGTTGGAACATAATTTTCTTCACTCCCTTTCACCAAGTTCAAATGGCGATTTTATCATCAAATCTTCACAGTGTCTGTCGTAATTCTTTCAATGCAACTCATTAACAAAGCTAACACTACATTAATAACACATTAATGCCATCTTGTTCTTCACTGAATTCAAACATAAGCAAAGGAAAGGATGTACGAACCTCTTCTCATGCCTTTTCTCTCGGTCACGCTACCTCTGACCAAAACATGAAAACCGCGGCATCCTCCTCCATCTGCAATTATTACGGAACTATCAATAGCGACTAAATTAACGATTTTGATTTCCTGTCGTATCCAAGATGTTGTCATCTCAGATTACTGACTGACTTCACTATGAAATTAATACTTTTCCCGGAAATCTACCACAATTTATGTTTTATCATAGTACACTTTCTTCTAATACTGTGTACAACACGGTTTAACAACATAGTCTCGGCTGTCACATCACGCTTCCACTTCAACTCTTAATCTTTCCCTTTTTGATCCCACAACGTCAAAAATAGACTGTCTTTCACAACTCAACTAAAAGTTCAATTTTCTGATCAATCGTTTTCAAAACCATTCCTTATAACTACCAAACATAATATTCCCCCAAAATATCATCCTATTTTACCAATATACCTGTGATTAATCATCAATTTTCATCAAAAATATGATTTGCACCGGCGCCATCCACAAACAGGCTTTTCTCACAACAAGCACCACTTCAAATCCAACAAATTTTCATCCTTAATCTCACCATCGATCATACAAATATAAAATCAAAATTACCTCCACGTCTGGCATCACAATCTACCACATTAGATCACCGGATGCTGCCAAGAATCTCTATTTCTTTCCCGATTCTTTTCTCAATACTACGCCAGCATGTCTTCTCGACTTCGCAGTCAGGCGGAAAAGGAACATCTTTGCGCGCGTCTCCAATCACATGACCCAAAAATACTCTCCTACCAAAAACCTAAATCCTTCAGTACTCGTGATTCAAACCACTTTCCAACTCACAAATCCTTTGTGAACTCATACCCTGTCAATCAAAATAAAATCTTAATAACACAAAAACGTATTTTGTTGTCAAAACATAATTTGCAGCAAATCTACATTTTAACCTCAGCAACGCAAACCCTTTTTGACTAACGTAGTTGTTTCCCCTACACCGCAAATCCCTCGCACTTGGTTACACACTCCCCAACTCGAACGTCGGCTCCTGACGACACGCGTCTCCCAAAACTAAGTGTCTACCTAACCTCGGCTACGAGCCTACGAGCAGGAAACTGGAAACACACTACGAGCATGTTTACTAAAAACCCGAATTCACCACAAACCATATCATACAAAATCCACCTTTATAAATCATATTATATGCAACCCACCTCTGAGAACCATGGACAAACATGACATAAACAAACTTCACCGTCATACTACTACACGTAAACCATTAACCAACATAAACAACGGAGCATTGGAGTCCCAAATCACTAAGGCCGTAGGAAATAACAAAAGTGCCGAGGTTGAATGTCACAGTGATAAACCCCGTGGATCATCTGCATTCACTAAAGAAGTGCAAATACCACTCATCACTGTCTTCGCCCAACAACGCTCTCACTAAACCAGCTAACCACAGCAGTTAAAACTCCAATCCATAAAACCATAAAGAAACCAAAACTCGAATCATCCTTAGCTCCAGCACACAACCAATCCCAGGTTCAGCACTAGATCACGTGAAATGCTGTGTCTAT
This sequence comes from Littorina saxatilis, assembly GCF_037325665.1. Lineage (NCBI taxonomy): Eukaryota > Metazoa > Mollusca > Gastropoda > Littorinimorpha > Littorinidae > Littorina > Littorina saxatilis. Next base: position 31,263,277 of record NC_090250.1, on the reverse strand, counting down.
TATGACCACCAGCACTGACAAACCAGTGTCCCAAGATCAATGCTTACTAAAACCATAACTGAGCTACAGCACCAGAAAGTTTGACAAAACCCGTTCTCAATCGTGCTTTTAACAGCCACGGTCAAAACTCATCTAACCCTCTAATAGCCAAGCGCTCACACCACGCTCCTGTCCTACTCTCATCAATTTCACAACTGTGAAACCGAACAAAACTCGCGTTTAACTAACACGTAAAGATTATGCACTACTGCAGTCGTAACGGCTAATGGCGTCACCACCTAGATCTGGTTCTAATGTCACAATGACAACACACGAGCTGCACCTACTGAAAGATTACTCTACTCGCTCATCAAAGTCTTTCCCCAAAAATCTGAGTAACAACAAGACCATCATCATCACTAACTCCAACAGCTTCTAACCTTCAAAAATAAACTGACTTGTGCACCATAGGTAAAGTAAATCAAGGGACTTATGCTAGACACGTGAAGAGCTGCGTCTATAACGACTCGCTAACCCCGACAACAAGCAACGTCCTAAGATTACACCACACCCAGTTACACCAAAAATTAACGTTTGGCTTACGTTAATTCTAATAACCCAACACAAATAACCAACACAATATGTAACGATCGACAGTAACATCAGAATCTGCAGGGAGAATGGAGGAAATAATGATTCTCATTCAGGGGGAATATCGGTTCCCGCTCCCCAACTCCGAATCTACCGCGCTCCGGGAGAAAAATCTTAACTGTATCCAATCCACTTATTAACTAGCATGCTAATCTTAATTTCCAGTTCAGTTTTACTCTAGACTGAGCTAGTCTAATCGTCACATCGTGTTCTAAGGTGCGTGCCACCTATACCTTTACTCTCTTTTATCAAGACTGAGCTAGTCTTTCTGTGCAACGTTTAAAAGGCTTGTGCAACCATATCTGACCTGCTTCTCTCGTCATCAAGACAGAATTAATCTCTCTAACGCAGGACATTAAGTTCATACAGCCTACTTCCCATTATTCTTTTTCACCAGATGGAGTCATACTCCATCCTGCATCGTTTATCGGCTAGTGCAACCCGTATCCATACCTTACTCGTTTTATCGAGACTGAGCTGGTCTCTTTATACAACATTCTACATGCCTGTACAGCCTTTAGATTCTCCTAACCTCCACGGGACCACCACAAAATTCCAACATCACACGTCGACAGATACAAAACAAGGTACACAACATAATACAAGAGAGCAGTAGTTATAACACAAGTCTACATCAGTAAGGACAACGTCTCTATTCCAAACAGTGGAACTTGTCCAAAAATGTTGATTGACCTCATATCCAATGACATGGCAACAATAACTCCACCCTCTCACGAAAACCAAAGTTTTCCACTGGTTAGAAAATATTTAATATCTCGTACTGTCCAAGCCGAAGCTAGACAGCGACTGACGTTACCTCCCAATCGGTTTAGGTAATGAAAGTCGATTTCAAAATTACAACATCTTCTTTAGCTGCCCTTACTAAAGGAACAGTACACTATAACCTATCTCGTCTTCATCGGTAATACATAAGTTATAATACCACATACTCTCTACAAAACACTCGACGTCACGAAACGAAGTTTGATTAGAAAAAAATGACACTTAATAACTATAACCAACAAAAAAAACCAAACTGGTATAAAAATAAAAAAAATCGCTACCGACCTCTTACCCTCCAGTACTTCTGGCCAACGTACACAACTGCCCCACGGTACCTAGCGGACGAGTACATCATTACACCCCCTGACCTAGGCGAACAGTTATGCACCCAATGTGTTGAGCTGACCCACCCTACCGTCAATGCTCAACCACCGTGCCTCGGATCATGATCCGACAATGGATCACAACCGCCATCACAGCCCGACAAGGGACCATGACGGCATCACGGCCCTTTTAACGGCCTTCCTTACTTTAGCACAGCTGTGTACCTCACGGACCATTCATAGCCATACTGCTATTCCTTTTATTTACACAACCACACTTACACTATCGCCACGACAGTCATCGGAATCCACATCACTTGCCTTCACGATGTTGCTTAACTTCTTCCTATATGGGTCAGATTCTGTCCTTTCACCCCAGGTTCTGTCTAACTACTACATCCAGAGTCTGATCACGCAGGCTGATTGAAACAGTACCTGCCACAGGTTGGCTAGACCTCACCTGTCTCTACAAACCCTATGAGTAATCCCTTGACAACAACTCTCCACGCGTACGACACAATCTCCTACATCCTCATCAGGAACCAACACTCAGGCTGTTGACCAACACCTGCTACAGATCGCTCAAGCGACATCTGCTTCCGTTGCTCCTATGAAAACGCTAAGAAAACCGCTAAGAGACAGGAACCTTCTTCCACAGGAATTTAACACAACACCTCCAACAGGCCACATAGTGCCTTCATCACCGAACACGGAATCATAAATCCGCTGTTGGTAACCAACGGTTCTATGATTATCTCCTCATCATCCCGAACTTCTTGACTCCCCGTGACCATGACTGAAACTATCGACCTCGCCGCTGCGTGTACCCCGCACTTCGGTAGTCGAACTCTTCCCAGACAACTTCTCTTACCGCCCTTTGGGTACTCCAAACCCTTCGGTAAATCTTTTGCCCTCTCTATCACATTTGTCCCCAGCACAAGGTCTGGCTCACCTTTCTTCGAGGACTCGCTTGCACTCACTAGCACACCACATTTCTGGAGAACCTGTTCACCCACCTTGATATCCAAGAGCACGTATCCCAAGTAGGGAATACTAGTCCCATTCGCCGCAACCAATTGAATGAACTGCGTATTTCGAACCAAACTCTTGGTCGCGAAATATTTCTCGAACCATCTTTTGCTCATGATAGTCACCTGTGACCCTGTGTCCCACAGACACTCTAATCTGGTACCATCTACCTCCACAAAGACCATAGTCTTCTCACCTACCATCCGTGAAACCAAGGTGGAGTCTCCTTTCTTACCATCCGACGTACGACTCTCTACGCGGACGGTTGGTCGTTTAACGGACCTTCCCCTTGTGTCGCCACACCTGGACACCTTCGCCACACATGCCCTGCACAATTGCACTTAGCACAAACTGGCTTTCCATCTGGAGTATACTGAAACCTCGTTGACCTGGGTCCTCGCCTAAATGTCTGTCTGAATGTCGACGACAACCTGGACTGTCCACCTCCCTCGTCCACCGCCGCATCATTCCTTGAAACATTTGTCCTGCGCAACCAACCCTTCAACTCTTCCAGATCCCTGGTCATCTTGTGCATCTGTTGCCTAACATCCTCTATGCCTGTTTCGGTGGTCCCCCCACTAACACTACACTGTGCCCCAATCTGCCCTGTGACACACTTCTCTTCTGACGCCACTTTCAACCCTTCTTTGACTCCGGTGATCAACCTGTCTAGATCCTCTTTCCAATCGTCCCTACTCTCTACCTCCACCGAGTTTGCTTTTACTGTGCGACTAGTGGCTCTATTCTTTGGCAATCCTGACTCTATTGTCTCCTCCCAATCAATGGCTAAACGCCTTAGCGTGCGGAAGGACTGACTCTGCTGTTGCGACTGCCTTTTCAGATCTAAAACTAGACCCTTGTCTCTCACCCCTTCAATGAAATGATCGCACAGTAACTCTTCTCGAGAAACCTCTCTGCCACTTGTTTCTTGCTTCTTCACAAGTCTCTCGAACTTCTCATGCAAATCAGTTGCAAACTCTCTCACCGTTTCTCTGGGTAACTGTTCCCTTTCTGAGAATTCTTTCAAAAGAGTAGACAGAGACCGATTATCGCCATAGGCTTCGTTCAACACCTCAAATACATCCTCTGCGCCAAAACATCTCCTGCCCCCGTTTTTTACTTCACGTCTGGCATCACCCTCAACGTAAGACAGAACCACCTGCAGTCCTTCCTTCGATCCCAAATCCCTTTGTGCTAGCATTGCCCTCATGTCCATGACGAACTCCTCTACATCGTGCCCCGCTCTTACAGACTCTTTTCCTTTGAATGACTTTATCTTTGGGGATGGGTACACTGCTACTGGCACTCTAGCCGATGTTCCTCTACTTGCTTCCAGGTTCGCCATGGTAGACTCATTTGCCACCCTATCTTGGCGTTCGTTTGTAGCCACAAATTGTGCTAACTCTACCCCGGACAGTCCCATTCTAATCCCTAACCTCTCGTAGTGATCAGCCGCCCCCAGCATCTGTACTTCTTCCCTTCTTGTATACCCTCCACTTGGTGTCTGAAAATACGAAGCACCCTCACTCTCCCTCAAAGACTCCTTCAGCCTCCTCATTAAGTCATCATCACTAGGATGTAGTATCTCTCTTCTCTCTTTCCTGTCCGTCATGTTGATTAACCTTATTCCTGCAATCTACACAAAAGATCTTTCCCCAGCACGACACTAGCTTTTATATCAGTACTGTCCTGTTTCACCAGCAACTTCACATCCTGTAAAGTTACTTGTTTAAATGTAAGCGTGACGTGACATTCGCACATGAAAGTGATCCTACTGTGTTCTCCCGAACTACCAATTAGCTTTCTGATACAATTCCGGAGGAGGATCTCGCAAGTTCGGAAATAAATGCAAACGGTGATTTATTGTCACAGACGCAATCGAAAACGTGACCTTCAACGTTTACCAATTCGGTTGACATCTATTTTATTCCGTCAAACAGTTCCGAGGTTCGCAACTCCTTTCATTCACTTTCACACAATTCGCAAAGTCAAGGTCACAACACAAGTACACAAAACAGTATTGACACAGGTCTTGCGTCGCGCCGCAGTCCAAGTTCCTCTTCCTTCTCTCGTCCAGCCGATCCAGATGTCGTTGCCGCAGTCGTTGCCGTTGCTCTCGTCGTTCGATCCTAGTCCTATCCTAAGGGGTTCTCTCACATAAATATACACACAAAAAAAACCACAAACAATGTTCCAATTGGTCCAAGCTCGCCAAGTTCACATATAACTCCACATGGTGGTCCCGTCGGATGGTGCCAAATAAGACCCTACTACGGTCAAATAACCTCCCAAATATGTCCAACAAAGGTCACAATGGGTCAAATAAGACCGAAGTAAAAATCTAAGATAAACAAGGAGGTGCCAATCACATTATTGAGTTAGCCCCGTTCTCTCCGTACGAACTATGCCCGGAAGAGGATTTCCTACGTCCTCTTGCGAGACTTGCACGGATCGAACTTATCAACTTCCACTCTCTCACTCAAATATGTGATAAAAATACAAGAAGAGTGGTTGGAACTAGTTTTGAACTCCCAAAATTTACTTGGGGGGAGCTCTAACCCAAGGCCTGCCGTGGGCTCGTGTCTCGAGACCCCGTTGAAAAATAAGACAAGAACCGGGAAAGACTTGGCCAATTGAAACTAATTAAAAAGATAAAATAATTTCACAAAACAAAACAAACGTAGAAAACAATTACAACACAAACTCGCGTCTGCTTTCACCACCACGACACACAATAAATGTTGTCACTTTGTACTTTATTGCTTAATATAATGGCAGCTAATACACATACGTACAGACAAGACGAGTTCTCAGAGGATTGGTGGGCTTCAGCCTGAGCGTACAATATCTCTGTCAGGCGACAAAAGGGTTAATCCCATGCTAGATCATTCTCATACATCGACAGGGCACTCACCGACCCCAATACTAGCAGATCACACAACCATCCTTTTATCAAAAAAAGCAATACACTGTCCTCTTCACAATGCCAACTATTACAAACACCCCTACCATGGACAATGTCATCACAACTTCCGGTTAAAGTTTGGATTACACTATACGGGGAGAGCACACTTGACGTTCACAACAGTCACAAATAATGATTACCGAGAGAACCCCGTAAGACAATAAAACTGGATCTAAAATAAGAATAAAAAAAAATAAAACCTAAAACTGAAACCTGAACCTAAAACCGAAACCTAAAACTAAAACTAAAACCTAAAACTGAAACCTGAACCTAAAACCCCTTAGGAAAGAGTAGTCTACAAACGACGTCTGCTCCCTGTAAACACAAAAGCACACACACCCAGGGTACATTACTGCCTGTTTCACAGTGGGTATGTACATCAAGGTATTACAACCTCTTACCTGCTTTCTCTGTGTTGGAACATAATTTTCTTCACTCCCTTTCACCAAGTTTAAATGGCGATTTTATCATCAAATCTTCACAATGTCTGTCGTAATTCTTTCAATGCAACTCATTAACAAAGCTAACACTACATTAATAACACATTAATGCCATCTTGTTCTTCACTGAATTCAACTATAAGCAAAGGAAAGGATGTACGAACCTCTTCTCATGCCTTTTCTCTCGGTCACGCTACCTCTGACCAAAACATGAAAACCGCGGCATCCTCCTCCATCTGCAATTATTACGGAACTATCAATAGCGACTAAATTAACGATTTTGATTTCCTGTCGTATCCGAGATGTTGTCATCTCAGATTACTGACTGACTTCACTATGAAATTAATACTTTTCCCGGAAATCTACCACAATTTATGTTTTATCATAGTACACTTTCTTCTAATACTGTGTACAACACGGTTTAACAACATAGTCTCGGCTGTCACATCACGCTTCCACTTCAACTCTTAATCTTTCCCTTTTTGATCCCACAACGTCAAAAATAGACTGTCTTTCACAACTCAACTAAAAGTTCAATTTTCTGATCAATCGTTTTCAAAACCATTCCTTATAACTACCAAACATAATATTCCCCAAAAATATCATCCTATTTTACCAATATACCTGTGATTAATCATCAATTTTCATCAAAAATATGATTTGCACCGGGGCCATCCACAAACAGGCTTTTCTCACAACAAGCACCACTTCAAATCCAACAAATTTTCATCCTTAATCT
>NC_090250.1:30881368-30931368 GCF_037325665.1 Littorina saxatilis | reverse complement strand
TGGATGGCGATGATTTTTTTTTCTCCCAGGAATGCGGTGCTAGTGTTGAAAATTGAACTGGTTTTTAGAATTCAGAAGAAAATCAATGATGTCCTGTCTTTGAAAATAAAAGAATGCCAGAAACTTCTGTCTGAAACTCTCATACACACACCCACACAATCAATTGCAAACACACAGACACACACACCAACTCATGACCAGAATACGCTAAAAATTAAACCATTTAAGTAGGAAAAGAAGTCGCTGCGAGCAGGATTTGAACCTACGCGGGAATATCCCATTGGATTTCAAGTCCAACGCCTTAACCACTCGGCCATCGCAGCTTGACAAAAAGGCAGGAAAGCCAGCTAAATTATTGTTGACAAATATCGACCTCAATAGCTGACTTCATTGCTGTACCTCATCTGTATGCTATTTTAAGCGTTGATATGGTGAAATACGTCAGTGACGGTCTAAATCGAGTAAATTCGCACGTTTTTCAGCAGGCGCCAGTGACAAGGTGTTTTATTTTGTTTAACTGTTTGAACCAAAGTTATGTGTAGTAATTTTGCTGCTTTTTGTTTTGTAGCTGCCACGTGCACATGTGTATTTCAGTTTGCTGTTCCATCTTTTAGTATTCCTCCAGCTACCACTTTATTATCAGCAGTAATGTTTTCCCCACGATCGCTATTATAGCTTCTTTTTCTTTCGTTTTCTTTATGATGCCATCATCAACATATTTCAATCAAAGATATTCTACACTAGTGTAGAATATCTTTGTTTCCACTGCGGTATCGTAATTCGCTCTCCCGATCTCCTAATGTCATTTCAGATGTTCAATCGTTCTATCAGTGAAATTCAGCTTTTCTCCATCGTGCAGCGTAACAATTGTGACTTAGTTTTCCATTTAGTTTTCTTGCGTTTACTTTATTAAAACCAGTTTTGTTTCTTTTTTGTGTGTGGTCATTTCTCTTTTTATATTTAGTCAAGTTTTGACTAAATATTTTAACATCGAGGGGGAATCGAAACGAGGGTCGTGGTGTATGTGCGTGTGTCTGTGTGTCTGTGTGTGTGTGTGTGTGTGTGTGTGTAGAGCGATTCAGACTAAACTACTGGACCGATCTTTATGAAATTTGACATGAGAGTTCCTGGGTATGAAATCCCCGAACATTTTTTTCATTTTTTTGATAAATGTCTTTGATGACGTCATATCTGGCTTTTCGTGAAAGTTGAGGCGGCACTGTCACGCCCTCATTTTTCAACCAAATTGGTTGAAATTTTGGTCAAGTAATCTTCGACGAAGCCCGGACTTCGGTATTGCATTTCAGCTTGGTGGCTTAAAAATTAATTAATGACTTTGGTCATTAAAAATCTGAAAATTGTAAAAAAAAATAAAAAATTTATAAAACGATCCAAATTTACGTTTATCTTATTTTCCATCATTTGCTGATTCCAAAAACATATAAATATGTTATATTTGGATTAAAAACAAGCTCTGAAAATTAAATATATAAAAATTATTATCAAAATTAAATTGTCCAAATCAATTTAAAAACACTTTCATCTTATTCCTTGTCGGTTCCTGATTCCAAAAACATATAGATATGATATGTTTGGATTAAAAACACGCTCAGAAAGTTAAAACAAAGAGAGGTACAGAAAAGCGTGCTATCCTTCTTAGCGCAACTACTACCCCGCTCTTCTTGTCAATTTCACTGCCTTTGCCATGAGCGGTGGACTGACGATGCTACGAGTATACGGTCTTGCTGAAAAATGGCATTGCGTTCAGTTTCATTCTGTGAGTTCGACAGCTACTTGACTAAATATTGTATTTTCGCCTTACGCGACTTGTTTTATTTCATGTTATTCCATTGCTTCCGTGTTATTGATATTGAAGCTGCATGAGCATCTGATGCTTGATAAAAAGAGAAATGCTAAGGAGGTACTATAATCATCGCGTTACGTCATACTTGTGTCAGAACGAAACGAAGTCTCGTAGGGAGGGGGAAAGTAGGGATCGAGGATCTGTCTCAAATAACTTTCGTAATCTTCACGCCTAAAAGTAAAGACCCGGGCATAGTTAAATATAGCCTGGTTAATAAGCAAGTTAATATTTTGTAATCTCTCTCTCCAAAGGGCAACAACAACGATATCAAGTTGAAAGACATGGTGGTTGTAGATAGAGGTTACAACACTCCTGTTTCAGTAATACTGAAATGCCTAAGTAAGTGTAGTTTCCCGAGTGCAGGTGTTTATTTGATCTTACCTTAAAGACTACAGGAAGAACAATCGTGACAGAATTTGTTTACCTCACGTTATTCGCCTCCTTTTTTATATCCATCTGCTTCATTACTACTGCTTTTTACATTTAGTCAAGTTTTGACTAAATGTTTTAACATAGAGGGGGAATCGAGACGAGGGTCGTGGTGTATGTGTGTGTGTGTGTGTGTGTGTGTGTGTGTGTGTGTGTGTGTGTGTGTGTGTGTGTGTGTGTGTGTGTGTAGAGCGATTCAGAGTAAACTACTGGATCGATCGTTATGAAAGTTTTCATGAGAGTTCCTGGGTATGATATCCCCAGACGTTTTTTTCATTTTTTCGATAAATATCTTTGATGACGTCATATCCGGCATTTTGTAAAAGTTGAGGCGGCACTGTCACACCCTCATTTTTCAATCAAATTGATTGACATTTTGGCCAATCAATCTTCGACGAAGGCCGGACTTTGGTATTGCATTTCAGCTTGGGGGCTTAAAAATTAATTAATGACTTTGGTCATTAAAAATCTGAAAATTGTAATTAAAATTATTTTTTTATAAAGCGATCCAACATTTCGTTTATCGTATTCTTTATTATTTTCTGATTCCAAAAACATATAAATATGTTATATTCGGATTAAAAACAAGCTCTGAAAATTAAAAATATAAAAATTATGATTAAAATTAAATTTCCGATATCGATTTAAAAACAATTTCATCTTATTCCTTGTCGGTTCCTGATTCCAAAAACATATAGATATGATATGTTTGGATTAAAAACACGTTCAGAAAGTTAAAAAGAATAGAGATATAAAAAAGCGTGCTATATCCTCCTCAGCGCAACCGCTACCGCGCTTTTCTGGGTTGTTAATTTCACTGCCTTTGCCACGAGCGGTGGACAGACGATGCTAGGAGTGTACGGTCTTGCGGAAAAAATGCAATGCGTTCAGTTTCATTCTGTTAGTTCGACTGAGCTTAAAATGTTGTATTTTTGCCTTACGCGACTTGTTCTTCTTCTTGTCGTTCGCTACTCCTGCTTTTTATATTTAGTCAAGTTTTGACTAAATATTTTAACATCGAGGGGGAATCGAAACGAGGGTCGTGGTGTATGTGCGTGCGTGTGTGTGTGTGTGTGTGTGTAGAGCGATTCAGACTAAACTACTGGACCGATCTTTATGAAATTTGACATGAGAGTTCCTGGGTATGAAATCCCCGAACGTTTTTTTCATTTTTTTGATAAATGTCTTTGATGACGTCATATCCGGCTTTTCGTGAAAGTTGAGGCGGCACTGTCACGCCCTCATTTTTCAACCAAATTGGTTGAAATTTTGGTCAAGTAATGTTCGACGAAGCCCGGACTTCGGTATTGCATTTCAGCTTGGTGGCTTAAAAATTAATTAATGACTTTAAAAATCTGAAAATTGTAAAAAAAATTAAAAATTTATAAAACGATCCAAATTTACGTTTATCTTATTCTCCATCATTTGCTGATTCCAAAAACATATAAATATGTTATATTCGGATTAAAAACAAGCTCTGAAAATTAAATATATAAAAATTATTATCAAAATTAAATTGTCCAAATCAATTTAAAAACACTTTCATCTTATTCCTTGTCGGTTCCTGATTCCAAAAACATATAGATATGATATGTTTGGATTAAAAACACGCTCAGAAAGTTAAAACAAAGAGAGGTACAGAAAAGCGTGCTATCCTTCTTAGCGCAACTACTACCCCGCTCTTCTTGTCAATTTCACTGCCTTTGCCATGAGCGGTGGACTGACGATGCTACGAGTATACGGTCTTGCTGGAAAATGGCATTGCGTTGGCAGTTTCATTCTGTGAGTTCGACAGCTACTTGACTAAATATTGTATTTTCGCCTTACGCGACTTGTTATATTTAGTCAAGTTTTGACTAAATATTTTAACATCGAGGGGGAATCGAAACGAGGGTCGTGGTGTATGTGCGTGCGTGTGTGCGTGCGTGCGTGTGTGTGTGTGTGTGTGTGTGTGTGTAGAGCGATTCAGACTAAACTACTGGACCGATCTTTATGAAATTTGACATGAGAGTTCCTGGGTATGAAATCCCCGAACGTTTTTTTCATTTTTTTGATAAATGTCTTTGATGACGTCATATCCGGCTTTTCGTGAAAGTTGAGGCGGCACTGTCACGCCCTCATTTTTCAACCAAATTGGTTGAAATTTTGGTCAACTAATCTTCGACGAAGCCCGGACTTCGGTATTGCATTTCAGCTTGGTGGCTTAAAAATTAATTAATGACTTTGGTCATTAAAAATCGGAAAATTGTAAAAAAAAATAAAAATTTATAAAACGATCCAAATGTACGTTTATCTTATTCTCCATCATTTGCTGATTCCAAAAACATATAAATATGTTATATTCGGATTAAAAACAAGCTCTGAAAATTAAATATATAAAAATTATTATCAAAATTAAATTGTCGAAATCAATTTAAAAACACTTTCATCTTATTCCTTGTCGGTTCCTGATTCCAAAAACATATAGATATGATATGTTTGGATTAAAAACACGCTCAGAAAGTTAAAACAAAGAGAGGTACAGAAAAGCGTGCTATCCTTCTTAGCGCAACTACTACCCCGCTCTTCTTGTCAATTTCACTGCCTTTGCCATGAGCGGTGGCCTGACGATGCTACGAGTAAAATGGCATTGCGTTCAGTTTCATTCTGTGAGTTCGACAGCTACTTGACTAAATATTGTATTTTCGCCTTACGCGACTTGTTTAAGACTACACGACATTTTTAACATAAAAATAAAATGTTACTTATGATGGATATATTTTCAGGTACCCACCCGGAACATAGCAGTGCGCATGACCGGACGGAAGTAGACTTGCTGGCGCAAGTTTTAAGTGGACGACACACACAGAGTGCTGTGAAGGTTAGAAACAGCTCAACTGAGTAGCTAGAGAGAGAGAGAGAGAGAGAGAGAGAGAGAGAGAGAGAGAGGGAGTGGGCAACGCGCTTGTGTGTGTGTGTGTGTGTGTGTGTGAGTGTGTGTGTGCGTGTGCGTGTGTGCGTGTGCGTATGAGTGCAAGTGTGGCGACAGGTATACTTAATATCTTTTAATAGTATTTTTTGAAGCTATATTTTGATACCGTGTCGTTTCAATGTAAAGGCACGACGGGAGCTGGGTGTTCGCGTGCAGGAGTACGCCCCACCTCCCCACCCACCCCTGCACAAGAGTCGAACGCTCAGCAACTTCTACGAGAAACTGCAGAAAGATCGGCGACAGAAACTGGTCAGTGTTTTTTACATTTAGTCAAGTTTTGACTAAATGTTTTAACGTAGAGGGGGGAATCGAGACGAGGGTCGTGGTGTATGTGCGTGTGTGTGTGTGTGTGTGTCTGTCTGTGTGTGTGTGTAGAGCGATTCAGACTAAACTACTGGACCGATCTTTATGAAATTTGACATGAGAGTTCCTGGGTATGATATCCCCATACGTTTTTTTCATTTTTTTGATAAATGTCTTTGATGACGTCATATCCGGCTTTTCGTGAAAGTTGAGGCGGCACTGTCACGCCCTCATTTTTCCACCAAATTGGTTGAAATTTTATTTTGGTCAAGTAATGTTCGACGAAGCCCGGACTTCGGTATTGCATTTCAGCTTGGTGGCTTAAAAATTAATTAATGACTTTGGTCATTAAAAATCTGAAAATTGTAAAAAAAAAATTTTTTAAAAACGATCCAAATTTACATTCATCTTATTCTCCATCATTTGCTGATTCCAAAAACATATAAATATGTTATATTTGGATTAAAAACACGCTCTGAAAATTAAATATATAAAAATTAATATGAAAATTACATTTTCGAAATCAATTTAAAAACACTTTCATCTTATTCCTTGTCGGTTCCTGATTCCAAAAACATATAGATATGATATGTTTGGATTAAAAACACGCTCACAAAGTTGAGGGCCCCAAAGGGGGGGTATCATCACGATCACGGGAAGGTAAATTTTAGCTTTCACGATCACAGTTACCTTGATTTTTGTTTTCACGATCACAAACACCTTGACGAATAGGGGATCATAGAGTGATACAGCTGTGAAAAATGAACGTTGAAAATAAAATGCTTTGCAATAATGCCCATCACGATCACAAAAACAAATGACGATCACGATCACGAGACTTGATTTTTTTGTCATCACGGATCACGGGCAAAGTCCCATCACGATCACAGAAATGGAAATTTCGGCAATCACGGTCACAGAAAGGTCAAAAAACGCCAATCACGATCACGATTTTAAACCCTTTGGGGCCCTCAAAGTTAAAACGAAGAGAGGTACAGAAAAGCGTGCTATCCTTCTCAGCGCAACTGCTACCCCGCTCTTCTTGTCAATTTCACTGTCTTTGCCGTGAGCGGGTGACTGACGATGCTACGAGTATGCGGTCTTGCTGCGTTGCATTGCGTTCAGTTTCATTCTGTGAGTTCGACAGCTACTTGACTAAATGTTGTATTTTCGCCTTACGCGACTTGTTTCTTCTTCTTCTTCTGCGTTCGTGGGCTGAAAATCCCACGTACACTCGTGATTTTTTGCACGAGTGGAATTTTACGTGTATGACCGTTTTTTTACCCCGCCATTTAGGCAGCCATACGCCGTTTTCGGAGGAAGCATGCTGGGTATTTTCGTGTTTCTATAACCCACCGAACTCTGGCATGGATTACAGGATCTTTTTCGTGCGCACTTGGTCTTGTGCTTGCGTGTACTCACGGGGGTGTTCGGACACCGAGGAGAGTCTGCACACAAAGTTGACTCTGAGAAATAAATCTCTCGCCGAGCGTGGGGACGAACTCACGCTGACAGCGGCCAACGGCTGGATACAAATCCAGCGCGCTATCGACTGAGCTACATCCCCGCCCCTGGTCAGTGTTTAAATACTAAAGCGTAATAAAGGTACGTTTCGCCCCGCGATCACGATTCGGCTGACAGTATTGGATCATTACACGCAATGAGACCTCCCCTCCACGTGGACACATTGCACAAACTAAACAGTGTGACAGTGCGATTTGTATGAATTAATTACTGAAAAAGTCACGTAACCCGTGTGAAAAAGCATGGTCAGATCTGAGAGTGTTCTTATTTGTTTCTCCGCCACACACACAGGTACACACACTCAAACACACACACAGAACCAAATCATAACTATATGAACATTAATCGACAAAAAGAGAATAAAAACGAACGCTGCGAGCAGGATTTGAACCTACGCGGGAATATCCCAATGGATTTCAAGTCCAACGCCTTAACCACTCGGCCATCGCAGCTTGACGAACACCTTGGAAAGCAAGCTTGCTTATTTTTGACGAATATCGATCAAAACAACCGACTTAAGCTGTTTGCTTTTCCCACGCACGCACGCACGCACGCACGCACGCACGCACTGACGCAACCTGACCAAAAGGCGATCGCCTATTTTAGACCCATAGCTCCAAAACCACCCAGGGAGGAATGACTTTCTTCTTTTATCAGCTAACGAACTAACTTACTATCTATGAAATGTTTACATGGCAGTGCTTGCATTGTATATACTTGCTAAGCTATCCCAAAACAGTATCATCGTTGGTGCGCCAGTTTGAGAACGTTCATGCGACATTCGTGATTGCATATGTATCGACTTACTGTGTCAAAGCTTATGTGCGTTTGTTCAGATGAGTTCAGAGGACCCCGGCACAGAGGCACAGGACTCATTCTGGAGCTGCCATCTGCAGGGACCGATGATGAGCAAATCCACACACGGAAGAAACAAACCATTGCCAGGTACTTACAAGAAAAATGTTCATTCAAAATGAACAGCGTCGATGCAATGTCCACCAAAGATTTATTTTGGGAAGTGTTAAAGGTTAGGGTCAAAAGTTAATGAATTGCATGTTGTGCTGGATATATAAATTGTTTATTTCAGTCAATGCTCAATTCATAAGTACATTTTTCAGCATGGTGCATCTACAGGAGGGTGCTCCAACAATGATGCATAGTGCCAACATTTAGCGCAAACTTTTCACAACAGTGCATTATTACCACAAAGCGCATACAGCGATTATATAGTAGCAAGTTGCACTAAACATTTGAACAAAATGCATTTTGTTCAAATGTTAACAGCACAGCACCAAGTTTTGCATAAGTGCACAACAGCACTGACCATTTCACAAAAGTGCATTACAGCTGTGACAATTTTACAAAAGTGCATTGACCATTTCAGGCAGATGGCTAACATGCAGATTTCGCTTTTGTCTGTCTTTCTTTGAAAAGTAGGCATGTTCAAGATCGATGAAGTCATGAGCAATTGGGTTAGATGACAGAAAAGATTCAAAAACGTCAGATTCAGTTAGATGACAGAAAAGATTCAAAAACGTCAGATTCAGTGTTTTGGGCACTGTTGAACAGGAACATTCTCTCCTGTTCAACAAATGTGGGTTCAATTCAAAAGCAACATTGTCACAGATAGGCTAGTGTTACATTTCTGTAAAGTTTCAAAAACATCTTCCATGTTTTGGTTACTGTTGAACAGAGGCATATTTTCCTGTTCAAAAAAGTCTGACACAAATTGTCGTAGTTGTGGGTTAAGGTTCGATCTATACTGTCCTTCAAACGAGTCGTAGAACCGTCATTGTCACAGATAGTGTTACATTTCTGTTTTACATTCAAACGAGTCGTAGAAGTAGTAGTACATTTGCGTTTGGTTGTTTTTTCTTTTAGATTCCTGTCACTCATACTAGCAGTATTGATTGAGGTACATAAATCTGTTGATGTACAGGGATGACTTGTTTGTAATGAATCCTTGTTTCCTCCACATTGAGTTTGCATTGCAGTTGGACAGAAATGAACAGGTGTTAATTGATAAACACATTGACGAGGGCCCCAAAGGGTTTAAAATCGTGATCGTGATTGGCGATTTTTGACCTTTCTGTGACCGTGATTGCCGAAATTTCCATTTCTGTGATCGTGATGGGACTTTGCCTGTGATCCGTGATGACAAAAAAATCAAGTATCGTGATCGTGATCGTCATTTGTTTTCGTGATCGTGATGGGCATTATTGCAAAGCATTTTATTTTCAACGTACATTTTTCACCGCTGTATCACTCTATGATCCTCTATTCGTCAAGGTGTTCGTGATCGTGAAAACAAAAATCAAGGTAACTGTGATCGTGAAAGATAAAATTTCCCTTCCCGTGATCGTGATGATACCCCCCCTTTGGGGCCCTCATTGATAATGGCTTTTGAGAAAATCAATCAATTCTGCAAAGGAATTAACTTGATGACATCAAAACTGCAGCGCCATTTGAAGAATGGTTACCATTTCTGTTTCTTTGATGGGAATCAAACAAATAAAAACATTGACTATCCAAGTTACCATGAATGGCAATAGTTGACTCCTGAAAAGTAGCAAGGATATAATTTGAGACGATAAACGCCTGATGCAATCCCTCCTCAAGGTCAGTCAACTCAAAACCTTCATCATTCGCAACATCAGTAGGCAACACAGCGGGATTCGTATGTCCAGAAATCATGTCGAAAAAATATTACATTTCAAAAGCATGTCCAACCACAGTTGTTGGCAAGTGTTCGTGTCCGAAGTAGCCTTCAGTGTGTGTATATGTATTCATGTGACAGAGAACGTGACCTCATTGTTCAATCCTGCGTCTCTCTCTCTCTCTCTCTCTCTCTCTCTCTCTCTCTCTCTCTCTCTCTCTCTCTCTCTTGGTAAATATGCGCCGAAATGGCTGCAATTACTGGCCGTATAAAATTTCATCTCACACGGCATCACTGCTGAGCGCCTAGAACTGTACCCACGGAATATGCGCGATATAAGCCTCATTGATTGATTGATTGATTGAATCCTCTCTCTCTCTTCTTTCTCATTCGAACGCACACACGCAAGAACGTAGCCTACGCACGCATGCACGCGCACGCACACACACACACACACACACACACACACACACACACACACACACACACACACACACACACCCCGCTGACGCACACGGCAAACCACGCACACACACACTGACTGTCGGCAAGCATCTCTTTTTGTTTTCTTTACCTTTGTTTATTGTGTTTTCGATATTTGTGTTTATTTTTTGCTTGACTTATCTGTTTTATTTTAATGTTTGCTATCCACATCGTGTGATAAATGTTTCTTCTCAGTCTCCGAGTCAGTTTAGTTTCTGCACGCCGCTTTGGTACTCCTTGTTTTTCTTTCTGGTGTTTTGTGCGCGACTGATTTGCGGATTTATTTTTATTCCTTTCATATGCAGTTGAAGTGTTGTGGGTGTTATTGTCTGTATATGCTATGTTGCGTCTGTGTATGCCTACAAGAATTTTGGGTGTAATGTGCCTGTGGTCTGCTCGCAGTCGAGCACAGAAAACATGGCGGCGCCCTGCAGGCAAATTCGTGGAAAGTCTTCCCGACCGCAGATACCAGCGTCGTCCGCGACGCTGGAACAACCTTTTTAAGAAACTAATTCAAAGTCTTGGGAAGTGGTGGATGTGTTCTTTTTGTTTTTGTGGCAGTGGTTATGGTTGTTGTTGTTGTTGTTGTTGTTGTTGTGTTGTTTTGTTGTTGTTGGTGTTTTGTGTGTGTGTGCTAGTAGTCGTGGTTTAATTCATTTTTTTTAATCAAAAATGCTCTTTGTTAGTCGTACGTGTGCTTGAAATTGGACATCTTACCAGGTATAAGTGATCTATAGGTAAATCACCGGTTAAAGTAAAGAATGTTCGAGCAGGTGAAGACGCGTGAACCTCAACCAGTATTCATCTTTCACATCTCAGTCATGCATGTTCCGCTTTAAACAAAATCCCATGGATGCCTGTACACACACACACACACACACACACACACACACACACACACACACACACACACACACACACACACATACGCAAACACACGCATAAACACACACCCACTCTCTCGGTCCCTCTTTTTCTTTCAGAATGTTATCAAATAAGTTCTCTTTGCAGTCATGCTTTAATCACCGTACATATGCAGTTGTTTATCTATGACAATCACTTTATCATGACACTTTTTCTGTGTTCAGTGCGCCACTCCAAAGCAATATCAGGACAGAATGTGAGTTACTACTGTCTCATGTAGATTTGTTCCAATACATGCTAAAACATTAATTAAGGTCTTTGTTGCTAACGGCGCGAGATTAGACTCGGTAGGGTTTGTTTTTTGGCTCGTATGTGAAGGCGGAAGGGGGAGGGGGGGGTGGGGGTTGGGGGGGGGGGGGATCAACAGCGACTGACGAAACATTTTTTTGTAATTTGATGCACGTTGGCTCAACGTCTAAGTGTGGTTATATGTTATTGATATTTTTTTTAAACAAAATAACCCAGGATATCATTTTTCAACACCAGAGTCACATCAGTTTGTTCCATTTCAGAAAGACAGAATGAGGAAATTTAAACGTCTCTAAAGATGATCCTTACTGTACACATCATATGATAACGGTTTGTTCAAAAGTGTATAACTGGAGATGGCCTACGTGACTGCGGCAAAAAAAAAAACTAAAAAAAAAAAAAAGAACTGAGCCGGCGGTAGGAAGACTGTGCAGATATCATCCAACTTTTCGTTCAAAGCGGCGGGGTAAGCGACAGTCGAACTGACCTAATTCACACGACATAGTCTGCCAACGGGCCTTTCACTGAGTCGGGTTGCACAGTGAGCTTTGCCGTGTGTTTTACATCTCACAAAATAGGCATTCCTAAATGTTCCACATTCGACAGATATCCGCATAGGTCAGTGGTATAGCGCTGCGCTGCGGTTACTGAAGTCGCTGGTTCGAGCCCCGCCAATGCTATCATTTTTATGAATCATGCGCGCTTTTCCTGTTCTGTTTATAAAATATGCTCCTTTTTTTTTTGGGGGGGGGGGCAAGTTTTTGTGTGTGCTCATTAATATAAATTAATCGCAATTCAAGACTCAAATACTATAACATTTTTATGTCCTTATAAAAACAAGAATAAATGCCTTGTAGTGCCGGGCGGTTTGAAAAAAAAATCTAATTCAGATTAGTTCTGAATGGCACTAAAAACATCAAGACTTTTGTTGAGAAATCACTCACTGAAACGGACGCAGCACGCGCGCGTGCTTACACACACACACACACACACACACACACACACACACACACACACACACACACACACACACACACACACACACAAAATACGTAAGAGAAAAGATCGAGCGATGTAGATAAATTAAGAGCTATATTTTGTCATGCAGATTGCGGACACCTCGCTTGAAAAAAACACCTTTTATTGTCACTTTCATTATTATTTCTTCTAAAACGTGCCTGTCAAGATACCCCGCGTACAATGTTCCATCACTCATGGCTGGTCCAAATGGTATTCGTCTTTCAACACAGGCACCACTGTATATACAGTAATACCGTCGTTTCAAATACTTTGCAACTCGTGTAACCCATGTGTAAAACGTGTGTCCGTACCCGTTTAATTGCACATAACACATCCACAAGGAAACAAACAGCTACCAACAAAATAAATGTGTTTTAATTGCGGCAATACAAAAGTCTGCAGGGTTAGCATCGAATTACTTCGACAGAATCTCGTTACACAGGTCTATAAGAACGGCATCTCTCGCTACGAGTCACTGAGTCGCTCATCAGTCATGTTGCCTAAATACAAGTCTTTCTGCGTCTAAGCCTGATCTAGATTGACATTTTTGTTTTATCATATCTGATTAAAATGCAAAAAGAATTGACATAATACCAAGGTATGTTTTATACCTCAAAACATTTACACTTAGGGGGTTGCTTCAGTGGTTGGCCGCAACGAATTCCGCAGTGATCAATACCAAATCAGTACCTGGCGAGCGTTGGTCAGTATTGCAATTGATCACCAATAATGCTTTGGAATAAAAATGAATAGAGTAAAATAAAACAAAACAAAGGAGAGTAAAGAAACAATCAAATAAAATTAAAAGAATACCGCGCTGACAGGGCTCGAACCTACGACCTGCCGACTCAAAACGCAGTACGCTAACCGTTGCGCTACAGAGACATTCTTGCATTAGGGGAAAAAATAAACTAGTAATCCAAAAAAGGTCAGAGGCATAGGCACCCGATATTGAACTCGGTACATTACAGAAGAGGAACTTTTTTTCGTGTTTCTTTCTAGAGTATTTTTTGCAGCAAGATATAACGTAACAAAGCAGACACATGTTTGGTTGTCTTTATAGAACCTTTTCTTGAACATATATTGGGGGTAAAGACACTGGTGATTTGTAAGTCTTCAAACCGGTGTCTTGTGCCTTTGCTTGTCCCCCAAGCTGTTTTGCAACTTGGAGGGTCTGACAGTGAATGATTTAGGTCAGTCCCTCGCATGGTTTGATATGCACGAGGAAAACGGGGAATGACTGGGGTTTTTTTTAATTTTTTTTTTACTTTTTCGTCCGGTAGACACTCGCTTTCATATCACAGATTTTGTGTACTTTATATTTCTTGTTGCGAAAACTCCCTTTTCACAGGAGAGAAGATAACGTTAAACCTTGTGATGAAAGCTGTTCTTATTAATTTTGAATACATGACAGTGTGTTAAGTGATTGCTACAAAGCTGTGCATTACTGTGAAGATATCCAAGTTGAAAATCCATAACGAGACTGAAAAGCCATAGGAAACAATCCTCGCTCTGTGTTCGAAACGGTTACCTCTCTTGTTCTTTGTCTCAGGTTCAGCATTTGGAGTTTCTTCGGACAGACAAGGAAGGATTTGCTCAAATTGCTGAATTGTCTACCGGTGATGTTTTTGTAAGTCAAACTAACGAGCACACGTCCACAGACATACAGATTGACACACACACGGCACATATACACCCCCCTCCCCAAACATACACACGCCGTGACACCTGGCACAATGGCACATAGACCCCCCACCCGCTGTGAACACTCACACATACACCGTGCACACACACACACACTCACACACAAACGCAGACACACACACGCGCGCACGCACGCACGGACGCTCGCACACACGCACACTGCAAACAATGAGAAAGACTGAAAATGCAGACAGAAAAAAACAAAGGATAAACGACAGACAGACAGATATCTGTCAGTTAGACATATACCTTTTATGTGAACTGGATCCGATTTGGCCGGAATCATGTAAATTATATGTCAATGTGTCACACGTGTGTGTGTGTGTGTTTTTGCTTGCCGCTTGTTTGTGCGTGCATGCGTGTGTGCGTGTGTGTGTATACTGATATATATATATATATATGTGTGTGTGTGTGTGTGTGTGTGTGTGTGTGTGTGCGCAGGGTCTGGAGACACTGGTCAAGCGACAGGCGTCACGTGTGAGTGTGGTCAGTCAAGGGGCGGAGCTCATCTTCATCTCCAAAAAGCTCTTCTTGCAACACGCAAACATCCGTGTACTTCGCATTGTTAACGACATGGTGAGTCATAGTTTTAACTGATCCCAAGATGCCTCCCCCCTATTCGCCCTCCACCACCCGACCACATACCTACCTCTATCACCTCCCCACCGTCAGAGAGGGGTCAGATTGGTTGAAATCACAACAAACCTGAATTTCAACAAACCGACCCCGCGGCTGCGTACCACCTATTGTAGTGGCACCAAGTTTCGCTTCGTACACTTTAACCCTGGGTTCCGGAAGTCCCCAGCCCCATTACCCCGCAAATGTATAGTTAATAAACCCCTTTCCAATGGCACATTTCACAATCAACTGAGGGGGGTGGG
Source organism: Littorina saxatilis (assembly GCF_037325665.1). Classification (NCBI taxonomy): domain Eukaryota; kingdom Metazoa; phylum Mollusca; class Gastropoda; order Littorinimorpha; family Littorinidae; genus Littorina; species Littorina saxatilis. Next base: position 30,916,360 of record NC_090250.1, on the reverse strand, counting down.
GGAGGGGAGGGAGGGAACCCCCCTCTTTGCAAGCCCCTGTCTCCTTTTGGAAGCCCATCCGTCTCGCACACTAGGTCTAGCCCTGAGCCAGGTAATATTCCTAGTGTACTGCAAATCTTTCTTTATTTCTTTATTTGGTGTTTAACGTCGTTTTCAACCACGAAGGTTATATCACGACGAGGGAAAGGGGGGAGATGGGATAGGGGAAAGGGGGGAGATGGGATAGAGCCACTTGTTAAGTGTGTCTTGTTCACAAAAACACTAATCAAAAAATTGCTCCAGGGGCTTGCAACGTAGTACAATATATGACCTTACTGGGAGAATGCAAGTTTCCAGTACAAAGGACTAAACATTTCTTACATACTGCTTGACTAAAATCTTTACAAACATTGACTATATTCTATACAAGAACCACTTAACAAGGGTAAAAGGAGAAACAGAATCCGTTAGTCGCCTCATACGACATGCGGGGTGCAGAGAAATAAGGATGTGGAAAAGAAGACTTTTGGTAAGTGAAATAAAGGTGATGGATCCAGTCAGGTAGAAATGAGACAACAAGAAAAGAATTGGAAAACTGCAGGGAATAGTAGGGAGAGTTTTCTTGGAAGGAAATATAGGTGAAAGGACTGGTAAGGCAGAAATAATACAAAAGAAGAGAAGAAACAGAACCGTTAGTCGCCTCTTACGACATGCTGGGTAGCATCGGGTAAATTCTTTCTAGTCCCAACCAATATGGGACTCCCCCTAACCCGCGGGGGGTTGTACTGCAAATAGTTGTAATAATGTCATATATGTCTTTTGTGTACTTTCCGCTTTTTTTCTCTCCATGGCAGAGTATCACCTACCCCAGCGCTGTGGAGATCCACAGCACACTCAAATACCGGCGGGAGTGGAATCGTTACAAAGACGCGCTGCTTCGTCACGTGGTCACGAGATGAGGACGGGATTACGAGCCGCCATCTTGCCGAACCTGATCAATATTTTACGCTGCTGTTATTTTTCGTCTTGCTGTACGTCGATGCGTAAGAGGGTAGGAAGAACCTTGGTACAACTGTTTATAAAAATAATAAAAACATTAAATTCAATCAACTTGGGGAAAAAAAAGACATTCACTCATGCACGATGTGACAAACATACAGGAAAGCAACACAAATTGTTCGTGTTGGATTTAATAGTCTCTTTTAAAGTAAACAAATTAACATATTGTGTATCAGCAGTGAGTCGCACACACATGATCACAATCATGTCTATGTAAATAAGCAGTACAAATGACAAGTTCTTACGCGTTTTAGTTATATTGTGTTCATAAAAAAGTGTATCAAATGACATCCAATGTGACTATAACAAGCAGAAAGGCTTTCTGCGCATCATTTATGTTTAAACATGCTTAAAATAGTGGTAATTATAAACATGTGAAAATATAAATTGGGCCGTTTGAATTGTGCTACCATCGTTTCATATCATGTGTGTATGTCAATACGTCTATATAAACATCATTATGAAAATCCATATTTACTTTTTGCTAACACAATGATTTAAACTCTGGATGGTTTTTTTTAATTTTTAAACATTTTTGTATAGGTTAGCGATAGTGGAGAAGAATTGGGATGACTTGCATGGGAGATAAAAGAATAAGTCAACTTGAAAAGTACATGTGCCTATGGTTTAAACGTTGCTTTGTTCATTAATCCCTTTTTTTCTCGATACAAAACTAACACGGAGGAATACACAAAAAGCGGTGATCCCGAATAGAAACATTCTTGTAAGTGATGAATTTTTTTTTCTTTGCGGCAAGGTTCATTATTATTTTATGTTGAAATCATTCCATGTATGTTTAGGAATAGAACAAAGGCACGTGATTGCGATGACAAAAGTTGTCATGTCACTGTGTCAGGTCACGTGTGTTTTAAAACCGTTGTTAACGGGACGACATCTTCGTGAGAGAAGCCAAACACTGCACCTTTCATGAATAGATGAGTAAAGGTTATTTAAATTGTAACTGGTGTTGAGTCCATGCGCCGAATGAATACACTGAACTATCACATTCAGAATATCCCTGCTCATTTGAATAAAAGAAGATATGCACCTTAACCATGTAGCAGACCTAGGATCAAATCAGAAGGAACATCCAAGGAAAGAAATCCAGTGTGATAGCTGCACAAAAAAGACAAGGAACCTGATGCAACGACGCAGTCGTCGTCATAACTTTGAAGTTGTTGATGTTGGAGGTGGTGGTAGTGGTAATGGTGGTGGTGTTGATGGTTGTGCATGTTTATGAGTTTTCAATCTATGATCAGCACAGCTCAGCAACAGCACTGTTTGTCAGTAGCCGTGTAGACCTACAAAAGAAGTTTATCTACAAATATTGTGCGATTCTCACAAATACTTTTATTAAGGTTTGTCCAAACATACGTGCACATTTTTGCATAGGAGAAACGGTTATCACAAAATAATTATGATACAAAATGTTGACGTTGAATATGACGTTATTGATTATACAAAGAACATTCTTCCATACATGAATGTATCATGCAATGGATAAAATATCACCACAAAGAACAGTACTGTCCACTGTCTTCGTATAAAGCTCATACAGGGCAAAACAGGATAATCATGTCGATGTCCCTTCTGGGATAAAAGTGTTCAGAAGTCTTCAAAAGAGTGCGAACAAACGTCTACAGTTTCATCACAAGTGTTGACTATGCCTGAAAAGGGGCACAGTGAAAGGTCAAAACCAAAATCCCGAGATGCAACACTTCGCTTTTGAAAGTTTTTACGAAACCGACTCACAAACTTTCTCAATAGATAATACTGAATATGGTCAATAAACGTTCTTATATACACTGTACTCTGTTAAAAAACAAATACAAACTTCATCGTCAAACAGGAATTCATATATGTGTGGCTGACGATGTTATGTCGCATTTGGAAATGTATCTCGTCAGAAACAGCAGTCAAGGCTAGGTGTCCGTACGATCCCACACCGGTTTTATCAATTTGGTCCGGCAAATATCAGAGCGAAATGCTTCTAAAACAAACTTAATCACACATGAATTGTTGCCGAAACACGACAGAATCTCACCATTTGCTGTACGTAGCGTGCGGGACCACATCACAGACCATCCTACCCATTTCTCTAGATCATATTTGTCTCTTGCATTGCTGAATCCATCAATGTGATTCCAAATCCAATGACTCCTCTTACTGCCATTGCCAGACCTCTCTGTTCATTAGACAGCCAGGAAGTCCCCCGCCATCAATGAGCCAACATCATCATTCATAGTTCAAATCTGTACCTGTCCGGTTATTCGTTTTGCATAAAACCTACCGAAGGGTCCATAATCAATCGAGACATACTGCTTTGATCTGATCCAGCAAGGTTCTCGTTATTATTTCCATGGATGGCAGGTACATGCCGTCTTAGCAGGCCAGGATGAATTCCCAACTTTGTGTTTTACAATATTCGGTTTTGTTGGTTGCCAAAAAACCAGTGAGGGTAGACGTTCACAGCATATCATCCCCATATCTACAAGGTAATTTTTCCCCTTCTGTTTTGCGAATATGCACATTGGAGCTCACTATCACTGGCTGCCGATTGCAAAGTGGCCATGTGTGTTCATGAGTGGTCACATGGCCGGTGGCTAGTGAGATGTTGACGCTGTCTGTGATGGGCAAGTTTATCTGCGCAGGCTGTCGGTGAGTTGTCACGACACATGGTTTGTGGCTGGTGAGATGGTGACGCTGCATATGATGGGCCAGTTTATCTAGGCAGACAGTCGATCAGTTGTTACATGGATGGTGGCTGGTGAGATGTTGACGCTGTCTGTGATGGTCCAGTTTATCTAGGCAGACTGCCGATCAGTGGTCACATGGTTGGTGGCAAGTGAGATGGTGCCGATTCTTGTGATGGGCCAGTTTATCTAGGCAGACTGCCGATCAGTGGTCACATGGTTGGTGGCTAGTGAGATGGTGCCGCTTCTTGTGGTGGGTCTATCTGGACAGGCTGTCAATCAGTGGTCACATGAGTGGTGCCTGGTAAGATGTTGACGCTGTCTGTGATGGGCAAGTTTATCTAGGCGAGCTGTCGATAAGTCGCTGCATGAGGACGTTCTTGTACTGGGACCACGTCTCCTTGTCGTACAGGATGGACTTGGCTTCGTCAGTTGTCAGGTACGACCGTTGCTGCAAATACAAATATCAACACATAAATGCCATTGGCTTCGTCAGTTGTCAGGTACGACCGTTGCTGCAAATACAAATATCAACACATAAATGCCATTGGCTTCGTCAGTTGTCAGGTACGACCGTTGCTGCAAATACAAATAACACATAAATGCCATTGGCTTCGTCAGTTGTCAGGTACGATCGATGCTGCAAATCCAAATATCAACACATAAATGCCATTGGCTTCGTCAGTTGTCAGGTACGATCGATGCTGCAAATCCAAATAACACATAAATGCCATTGGCTTCGTCAGTTGTCAGGTACGACCGTTGCTGCAAATACAAATATCAACACATAAATGCCATTGGCTTCGTCAGTTGTCATGTACGATCGATGCTGCAAATCCAAATATCAACACATAAATGCCATTGGCTTCGTCAGTTGTCAGGTACGATCGTTGCTGCAAATACAAATATCAACACATAAAAGCCATTGTCTATGTCAGTTGACGGGTACGATCGTTGCTGCAAATACAAATAACACATAAATGCCATTGGCTTCGTCAGTTGACAGTTACGATCGTTGCTGCAAATACAAATATCAACACATAAAAGCTATTGGCTTCGTCATTGGACAGGTACGATCGTTGCTTCAAATACATTTATATCAACACACAAAAAGCCATTGCGAGCATGGATGTCGAGTGGGATCGTCGGAATTTAAAGAAAACAAAGTCAAAACACAAAGAACAAAGCCACCACTGGTTCGAAAACGTTTACCTCGTGATACTGTTTGCAAATGACTGACTACCCTCCTCTCACCCTGCTAAGCCTAAAGTTTGTCACATGTCAGTACCCTCTACGTCTTACAAAAAACAAGAAGGGCAAAGCCCATACGACTCACATGCTTGACCTTGACCTTTACATGACCTTGACATTCAGGGTCAAGGTCAAATAACTAAACCTAGCAATGACATCATACACTAAGAACTGCTTTACACATTTTTCCTACCAAAATACATCCAAGGTCATGCAACACAAAGCTGTTAATTCAAGACATAGGAAGTACAATGGTGCTTATTGGCTCTTTCTACCATGAGATATGGTCACTTTTAGTGGTTCACTACCTTATTTTGGTCACATTTCATATTAGGCCAAAAAAAAAAATTGTCTGTTTCTGGTAACATGGCTAAAAAAAATAGGGTCGGTAGGTAGGTTGTTTTTTTTTTAAATTTTTTTTATTTTTTTACCCCAAATGTAGACAAATAAAACTAACTTTAAAAATCGCGCAAAGAGACTGGATTCACTATACATAGAGACAAGACATTCAACACATTTACAAATCGTCAGCGGACTTTCGTTTTCACACGTTTTTGTTGTTCATTTTCTCACCCTGTCCTTTACCACAAACAAACAACAAATTTTTTTTTGAGTTTGGAAAAAAAAAGTTTAGGGTCGGCACCGAAATTTAGGGTCGGTCGGGTGACCAGAAACAGACAATTTTTTTTTTTGGCCTAAGGGTCAAAGTGACCTTGACCTTGATCATATGTGACCAAATGTGTCTCATGATGAAAGCATAACATGTGCCCCACATAATTTTTAAGTTTGAAACAGTTATCTTCCATAGTTCAGGGTCAAGGTCACTTCAAAATATGTATACAATCCAACTTTGAAGAGCTCCTGTGACCTTGACCTTGAAGCAAGGTAAACCAAACTGGTATCAAAAGATGGGGCTTACTTTGCCCTATATATCATATATAGGTGAGGTATTGAATCTCAAAAACTTCAGAGAAAATGGGAAAAATGTGAAAAATAGCTGTTTTTAGACAACATTTATGGCCCCTGCGACCTTGACCTTGAAGCAAGGTCAAGATGCTATGTATGTTTTTTGGGGCCTTGTCATCATACACCATCTTGCCAAATTTGGTACTGATAGACTGAATAGTGTCCAAGAAATATCCAACGTTAAAGTTTTCCGGACGGACGGACGACTCGGGTGAGTACATAGACTCACTTTTGCTTTGCATGCGAGTCAAAAAACCCGAAGATTTTACACATTATTGTTATACTCGGTCGACAGGAGAAAACACTATATAGAGATATGAAGCTGGGGACAAATAAATGGTTCTCACCATGGTCTCGACGCGAAGCATGGTGTTGTTTTGAGCGTGCTGCAAGAAGAACCGCTTGCTGATCTTAATCACCTCCGCTCCGTCGCTCACCTGTCACAAACAGATCAAACAATTCTTTCATTGTGTCGACTTTGTAAGGGGGTCTGTCTGGTCGGTTTGATGCTTGGGTGGACGATCGGTTGATCTCCGTCTCTGTCTCCCTCTGTCTGCCTGCCTGTCGGTCTGTCTCACTCTACAACCCCACCTCTCTCTCTCTCCCTCTGTTAGTATCTCTGTCTGTCTGTCTGCCTGCCTGTCTGTCTGCCTGCCTGTCTCTATGTCTGTCTGTCTTCTTCTTCTTCTGCGTTCGACGGTTGTGTTTAGGGTCGTGGTTCCGCTGCTGTCGTGAACTGGAACGTCGCTTTCAGGTCTTCTGACGTTCCCCAGAGCTTGGTCTCCAGTGTAGCTCCTTCTGGCCAGATCTGGTTCCGCAGCAGAGTGAAGTTTGTGCATGTATTCAATACATGTTCTACTGTCTGGTCGGCCGCCCCACAATCGCACAATGCCGACTCTGCTACGCCGATCCTTTTCAGGTGCGCTTTAAAGCCGCAGTGCCCTGTACGCAGCCGGAAGATGGCAGTCTGCTCTGCACGGCTGAGGCGGTGGATGGGGTCTTGGTCTGGCTTGTAGCCTCCGTTTCTTTCTTTGAATGCTGTCTTCCAGCGATGCTTGATGAGGGTTTTGGTCTCTCGGAAGGACAGGCTGGTTTCTGGTTGTTCCTGTCTTCCTGCATCTTTGGCCAGACCATCCGCCTTCTCATTTCCAGCGATGCCGCAGTGCGCTGGAATCCACTGCAGAACTACGGAGGCTTTCTGGGACAAGTCGTTCAGGGACTTCTTCAGCTCTTCCACGAGGTGTTCTGCAGGGGCTGTGAGGACTTGTAGTGCGGACAGGCAGTCAGAGAGGAAGACAACCTTGGGTGGGGTTTCCTCAAGAGAGGTGAGGAAGTCTGCAGCTGTATGGAGGGCACCAACTTCTGCTTTGAAGTTGGAGCAGAGAACACCGCATGGTGTGGTCAGTGTCTCTGGGGGTCTTCCTGGCATTTGAATTTTGTTTGTTTGTTTATTTGTTGCTTAACGTCCAGCCGACTACGCAGAGCCATATCAGGACGAGGAAGGGGGGGGATGAAGGGGGCCACTTGTCAAGCGATTCCTGTTTACAAATGCACTAACCCATTACTTGTGTCCCAGCAGGCTTTAGTAAAACTAAATTAATACCTACTGGAAGATTACCAGTTTCCAGTATGTTAAAATAGGCTTAACCTATCTACTGCTGGACTTACATCAGAACACCAACAGATTAAACTATACATGAATCGCGAGACAAGCGGCAAGAGAAGAGATTTTTGGAAAAAATACAGGTGAATGAGCAAGAAGGCAGAAAAAAGAAAAGAATTCATGAAGAAAAAGAGAGCATGACAGGAAAGAGGAACCAAAAATCTACCTAACAGCAAACTAGAAAGCTCCTGCGGTTCCAAAAACAGGAGGGGCTTTTAATTTCATAACCGCAGTGCCCCACTGCGGGATGGCATTTGAATGAAGACGCCACTTCCTCCGTTCTTGGTTGCGCACTCTGCCGAACCATCTGTATAAGCGTGGGTCCACTTGCTGGCTGGGTACCTCCTGTGTATTTCTTCCAGGGCAAGGGAGCGGAGGGCTGCATCACTCTGTTGCTGTTTTCCAGAGATGCCAGGAATGGACATCCTTACATGGAATCTCTGACTCTGGGGAGACCACGGCTTTGGATTGAGCCTCTCGCACTGGTCAGGGCTGGGCTGTCTGTCTGTCTGTGTGTCTCTCTCTCTCTCTCTCTCTCTGTGTCTGTCTCTCTCTCTTTCCCTTTCGTGCTTGCGTTATGCGTGTCTACATTTTCATAGTCCTCACCAGACTGATGGCAGGACCGTCGTGAGTTGGAACAGGCGGCGGATCTAGTTTTTCCAGTCCCTGCAAAAAACAGCTCCGTGAAAATCTACTTCATAATGAAAAACACCAATTTCACATATATCTGACAGGAGAAATGCTGATCTCGTGTACAATTTACTTCAGCATTAGTTTTGACATTAGTGCGGGTGTATTAAATGTGTGTGTAACGTTAAAAGCCGAACACACGAAAAGGAATGCCACACTTTCTATGATAGGGGGCAGGTAGTACGTGTCACACACACACATGTACGTACGCACACACACGCGCACACACACACTTACGCTCACACACACATATATACACACGCACGCGCACACACACACACACACACACACACACACACACACACAAATCTACACCTTCAGACATCTCATTATACAATTTTGACATAAATCTGTAACTCAAGCGTATAAGCCATAACCTTACCAGATCCTTTGGATACACCCCTGGCTGCATGCACATCAGATAAAGAGAAACGTTACAGCTAAGTCAAAGAGTACTTACAGATCGGTATCAGGCCTTTGGAAACATTGGAAAAAAAAGAAAATACAAGAAACAGAAAAGAACATACGTTTATCAAGAAGGATAATCGACATAGTAGGCTATAATTATAATCCACAACTAAAGTTTGTTCATGCGAGCGTCCATACCTTTCTGGCGGAATGTTAGCCCAAACCCATAAAATGCACATTCGTTCTCTTATTCAAACGACTATGCAAACCGCAATGGATGTGTCTGGACTTTTACACGGTTTACGACCATCCGTCCACTTGAATTCATACGAAATATCAACCGTCTGGCTTCTTTCTATGCAGAGTGGAAATTCCTTTTTTTTTTTTTAAATAAATTGTTCAGAATGATATGTGTCATATACGCATACATCCATAACACATATCGTAGAAAACAGCTATGGATACCGTATTGGCGTGTGACCAAGTGGAAGGATGATCTTACACCATGTAAAGCCTGGAGAGATTTGTTGTGATTTACACGTTCACTTACACGAGGAGGAAGGTGTCTTCAATGTTTAACAAGAAGAGCAAACGCTCGATCGAGTCACTTTCGCAGTTCTGAATATTATATGAGGCATCAGATGGACAGGAAGAAATTGCTATTCACAACACAATGAGTCACGTTCACATAAAATTTGAGCCCGGTCACTTTTATAGTTTCCGAGAAAAGCCCAACGTTAAGTTGTGTGTTGCCGAACAGAAAAGGCTAGTTATCTCCCTTGTTTTTCTGATAACGTTCGTAAAAGGCTACAGATGTAAATACTTTGATGTAAAGAATAATCCTACAAAGTTTCAATCACATCCGATGAACTTTGTCAAAGATATAAAATGTCTAATTTTTCCTTTGACGCTGACCTGTGACCTTGAAAAAGGTCAAAGGTCAACGAAACCATCGTTAAAGTGTAGAGGTCATTGGAGGTCACGACTAAACAAAATATGAGCCCGATCGCTTTGATAGTTTCCGAGAAAAGTCCAACGTTAAGGTGGTGTCTACGGACGGCCGGCCGGACAGACTAACACTGACCGATTACATAGAGTCACTTTTTCTCAAGTGACTCAAAAACAAAGAAAGAAGGGACATGTGTTGTCCCAGGAGGTTAATAGTGTACACTGGTGCACGGAAAGAGATTTGAAAGTAAAGTGTTAACTCAAAATGTGTTCTGTACTTTAAATAAAATGCACGAGCGTACACCTTTCTATTTCAAGAGGAATACACAGAGATACAAAATAATACACAGTTGAAGATATTCGTAGGCGGACCACTACTCATTTCTATTGCAGCGGAATACACTGAGATACAAATAATGATATACAATTGCAGATATTCGTAGGCGGACCACTAAACATTTCTATTGCAGTGGAATACACTGAGATACAAAACGATATACAATTGCAGATATTCGTAGGCGGACCACTAAACATTTCTATTGCAGCGGAATACTCTGAGATACAAAATGATATACAATTGCAGATATTCGTAGGCGGAGGACTGGAAGGCAAATATATTAGACAGCAATGATGAATGCACAAAACAGGAATGTAGTGAAGAAAAGTTCGCAGCACCAATGAACCAAAAGGGAACCTACACTACGAGTAAGAGTGATACAAGTCGAAGAAAAAACGACATACAACGATTAAGCATGGAGGAAATTTAAACCACCCAAATTTCAAGATACAAAGAAGAACGACGTATTCTTGTATAGTTATGTTGTTTCTGTTGATTCCTTTTGACGTTTTCACTTTTTGTGCACAATACAAACTTGCAGGAAACTGGAGACGGCTTCACTTTTAAAGTCTTCGTTCAACTAATAACAGCAAAATTGTCTTTTCTGAGTAATACGCTCGGTAGGCAATGGTTGAAATACATTCATTTTCTTCCCTTGTTGGCTAGGCAACCTACGAGCAAACACATGGTAGCTCAACAAGTTTGGAAATAGTTTCATATCTTTTTAACCCTGATTACATAAAGTTTGAATTTTCCAACAGCAATCTAATAAACGTTTTTTCCACCCAGAACCCAGCAAAAGTGTAACTACTCGTAGCAGAGCTTGCCTTTGAGAATCAGATCCCTATGCGACTGTGAGTTTTGTTGAAGTGGAACAATTTGCATTTTGGTAAAATAAAAATAAAAAGGACAGAGAAAGTGTACGTTGAGGAGAAAGAGATATCGTTGACATAAAATAAAGTTACGTCACCGGAAGTCGTAGGCCTAGTTCCTCCTGTATTGGAAAGTTTTGCGATAGATGAAGGTTACGTTTTGTGAACAATAATCCTCTCCTATTGACAAGCGTGAAGTAATCAACATTTTGCACGATACCTAGCATTGTCCTTTAAAACACTGAAACTTTCTCTGATTAACATATTATTACACTTGTCAAAGTCTAAACATTATTTCACAAATTTCATGGTCAAATCATTTGATTTCAAAACACATCAGTTTAGTGTCAAACCGAATAAAAATATTTGGGTTATAAGCCTATTTCTCAAAAAATGGAGATATGTGACCCTCCACCACGGAATGAGTCGCATGTCACCTTTTAATGATTTTCATATTTTTACATTTTCCTAAAGGTTTTTTTTATGCTCTATCCAGTGGTGAAAACCGTTTTAGAAAAGAGCGAAAACTGAGTTATAAGCTTGTGACTAAGGTGACCCTCACACTGTTACCAGACACCCCCCGGACTTATATTAGTCTAGCGCAGAGCCGAGCGATGTGACATGCGACTCATTCCGTGGTGGAGGGTCACATATATATTTTAAGCCTGTTCAAAACCACGCAGGTTATTCCCACGAAGTTTACAGTACACTTCACGACAAAGATCAAAATCACCCTTATATTGTACCGACATATCAGAGTCAGAGATAGTCCAATCACCGATCTACACAGACAGAAAATATTGGAGGGGTCAAAAGCTATACAGTATAAAACATACCTCTTCTACTTCGTTTCTCTTGAAACGGAACTTCTGCGCTACATCATCCAATCCCTGAATAGATACGAGGATCACGTGACAAGGCATGCAAATAAATAAAGGTCAAAGGAAGGGTAGGGCGTAAGGGACCATGCAGGGATATCTATAGTCGAAACACATTACATACAACATGAAATAAAAACAAAACCGTAGTACCATGACGAATCAGCTAGATCAATGCCATGCAATTTCACAACACAAATGCTATGTCAACACGGGTTAAAGGTGCTATTCTTCGTGTCAAAATGAGTCACTTGTCAAACACAATAAAAGCAATGTATAATTAAGTGGTTGTGGCATTACTCAAAATCAAGCAAATTATGTGCTAGTAATTAGAACACATTGCCGCACAGAAATGGAAACTGAAAGACTGACACCCTACTGTACAAATGTGCGCGCGTGCACACACGTACACGTACACCTCACCAACATGCACACTCGCATATGCACACATATTCGCAGTAAATACAATTTACAAATTGTTCAAACACACGTAGTCTAACAGAAACAAATCAAAATTCTAAACCCGCTCAAAAATGTAGAATGACTCGTGTTATACAAAAATCAACCTAAGCGTGATTTGTCTCAGCATTTGTTACTGGTTAAGGCTGAGAAAACTAAGAATGAAATCTATACTTTATGGGTAAAGCAAAAACCTTCATGCAGCTGTGCTAATAGGCATGACAACATCAAATCGACCAAACTTAATGTTATGCAAGGTAGAATATAACACGGGTTAACGTCCAAGGAATTGCTAAGGCCAAAAAAAAAAAAGGTCTGTTTACGGTAACCCGACCGACCCTATTTTTTTCGCGCGACCCTAGACTTTTTTTTGGCATTTGGGGAAAAAAAACCAAAAAAAACTTTTGATTTTTTGTGTGCAAAATAACGTAAAAATATGGTTTTTTGGAAAAAAAAAAAAAAAAAAAATCCCGACCTACCGACCCTATTTTTTTGGCCTATGTTACCGTAAACAGACCTTTTGTTGTTGTTGGCCTAATGGGTAAGTTCGTACTAGTGGGCAGAGAGCGACAGAAAGACAGACAGAAAAATCAGCAGGAGACACAAAGAACAAATTTCGAAGGATTGAAAGACAGAATATGCAAGAAAAGGAGAGAGAGAGAGAGAGAGAGAGAGAGAGAGAGAGAGAGAGAGAGAGAGAGAGAGAGAGAGAGAGAGAGAGAGAGAGAGACTCAGACCTTTATTACAAAAGGATAAAGGTTTTAGGCAAAGCCTATTCTTCCAACCTGTCCTTTATACAACACATAAAGACAGACGCACATTAAAAATATAAATTCAATCATATAAAATACAGAAATACATTGTATGGAATGCAACACAATGTGCATTTAAGGAATTACCTAAGGAGAACTCAAAAATTACAAAATTACATTGACATAGTTATACCTTTCATTTGGGAATAAAGTTGCTCTGATCAGCTACACATCCGTTAACACTAGTACAAAATGTTTAACAAAATAACAATCGAACAAGACATTTCATTCACGAATGATGTGTGAACGTGACTGTCTCTTAAACATTTTCACTGAAGTTGCATTTCTTATCTGTTGGGGGAAGGAGTTCCAGAGAAACGCTCCCGAGAAGGCTAAGCTCGATTTGTAGAGGTCTATGCGAGGTATAGGAGGGATGATTTTTGGGACCCATATCTTTTTGTGGCATGTTTGAAATGTGATTGCAAATATTTAGGACAGTCGTCATTTAGAATTTTATACATGAACACAGCCTTGTTTAACGTCAACTGATCTTTCAAGGGGAGGAAATTCAAGAGCTTTAGTTTATCATCCGTGGACCTAGAGAGAGAGAGAGAGAGAGAGAGAGAGGGAGAGAGAGAGAGAGAGAGAGAGAGAGAGAGAGAGAGAGAGAGAGAGAGAGAGAGAGGGAGAGAGAGAGAGGGGGGGGGAGGCTGAACGTGAGAGGAAGAAAGAGATATAGCAACAAAGAAATAACTGACACACAAAAGGAAAAAAGAAAGAAAACAAAGAGCTTAACATTACGTACTCAGTACAGTAGGAGGCAAACGGAACGTACTACTGTCGCGCTCACTGTTGGAAGTGATTGTTTTGTTGTATTAAAACTGTAGTAAAATATGAACCAGATAACGGGAAAACACACTTGCTACAATGGGTGCGATTGTGACGCGTTTCTTTTGCTTCCTACTGTACATACTTTGACGAAGTACAGACACAGAGACAAACACTCACAATTACGTCTCCAGGTTTCAACAGATCTAGCTGCAGATAGGCCCTCCTCACGAGGGGTTCCTTCTTCGTCTTTTTGCCCAGAATCACGCCAGGTGGTAGTTGATACAGGTGCGGATCCGCTTGCGTTTTCTCACGCGTCAGAAAAGTCCCATGAGGCACCAGCAGCGGAGCTTCCGTCATGCGCTGCATCGCGCCGCTTCCTGTCCGCTTACTTCCGGCGGAAGCGGCTCCTTGGTCCTGAGAGTTGCGCTCCTTGGTGGAAGTGACGTTGCTTTGTTCCGCGCTGACGTCATTACTCTGAGTGGTGCGAGACTCTGTGTTGGCGGAGGAAGGAGTGGTGTTGTTGCTGTTGCCGCGTACTGTTGCTGAACTGCTGGCGCTGAAGGAAGGCTCGTGGTTGCTCTTGACGATGGGGGGCAATACGACGTCTGACCTCTGTTTCTGCTGGAAGGAAAGAAAGAAGTAAAGCACTGTGTGTGCGTGGGGAGAGGGGTGTCTGTATGCCTTGCTGGGATTTAGCGCGTGTTCGTGTGTGTGTGTGTGTGTGTGTGTGTGTGTGTGTGTGTGTGTATGTGTGTGTGTGTAAGTGTTTGTTTCTGTGTGTGCGTGCGTGCGTGCTTGTTTGTTTGTGTGTGTGTGTATGTACAGGATGTGTGTTTGCGTGCGCGTTCGTTTGTGCGTATGTGCGCCTGTGGGAGTGCGTGAGACAGAATGAGGAAGGACACTGTCCGACAGTTAGAGAAAGGTGATATTTCAGGAATATTTGTAAAACAGTTACCCCAAGATTCAATTGAAATAGACAGCGGAAAATGAAGAGACCCAATGGAAGAAGTCTGTTTTTATACAGGCGAAAACACAAAAACAATGCAAGGTGGTATACTATGATAACAATAATGTATAATGGAACTATATTTCCTCATCACACGGCATTGTATAAACAATTAAAACAAGAAGAGCAAACGCTCGATCGAGTCACTTTCGCAGTTCTGAATATTATATGAGGCATCAGATGGACAGGAAGAAATTGCTATTCACAACACAATGAGTCACGTTCACATAAAATTTGAGCCCGGTCACTTTTATAGTTTCCGAGAAAAGCCCAACGTTAAGTTGTGTGTTGCCGAACAGAAAAGGCTAGTTATCTCCCTTGTTTTTCTGATAACGTTCGTAAAAGGCTACAGATGTAAATACTTTGATGTAAAGAATAATCCTACAAAGTTTCAATCACATCCGATGAACTTTGTCAAAGATATAAAATGTCTAATTTTTCCTTTGACGCTGACCTGTGACCTTGAAAAAGGTCAAAGGTCAACGAAACCATCGTTAAAGTGTAGAGGTCATTGGAGGTCACGACTAAACAAAATATGAGCCCGATCGCTTTGATAGTTTCCGAGAAAAGTCCAACGTTAAGGTGGTGTCTACGGACGGCCGGCCGGCCGGCCGGCCGGACAGACTAACACTGACCGATTACATAGAGTCACTTTTTCTCAAGTGACTCAAAAAATCAGCGACAAAGACAACAACAACAACAAAACAACAACAACAACAGATTTGCAATTAGACCACCTATCCTTAACCCTCAAATTAACTGGGCGAAGTCGACTACGCGAAATGTACTACACGAAGCTGGCTTCACAAAACGTTGACACTAAATTTTCAGTAAAAAGACTTCGCGAAGTCTTTGCAAAGTCGACTTCGGGTTCAATCAAGGACAGCCTTCACACTTACAGCGCTGTGGGAAGGAGTTGTCTGTCCTTCAAACTCTTGGTGTTCCTCTGTCTCCTCCAACGTAATGGTTGGCACATCACTACTGCCGTTTTGAGCTGTAACCAGAGTTCAGTTTGGATGATTATAATGAGTTTTTTTATTTTATTTTATTTTATGTTATTGTGCGTGCACATTGAATTTATTGATTTTTGTTGTTACTCTTTATGTTACATGTAGTTTGATGTTGTGATATATGTATTTGAGATAATACAGTTTTCTATGTCTAAATCAGTATATGTCTAGTTTCTTTCAGTGTGCATAACAAGAGCAACAAAAAAAGACTGACACCACTATAAACAAATTGTTGGACAGGTATAGTCATGTCAAAGATGTCACATGCGACAGCAAGAAGAAAATCGGAGTGACACAATCTAGTAACGCAAAAGAGAGAGAGAGAGAGACAGAGAGAGAGAGAGAGAGAGAGAGAGAGAGAGAGAGAGAGAGAGAGAGAGAGAGAGAGAGAGAGAGAGAGAGAGAGAGATAGGCAGACAGAGAGAGAGAGAGATAGAGAAGTCAGAAGTCAGAAAGTTTATTCGCCAAAACTTAGAAGTTCATTGCGATGGGGAGATTGGGGGGAATGGGAAACAATTTCGAAACCGAAAAACGTTACACAATGCAGGGGCGGATCAGTTGCTTTGTAAGGGGGGGGGGGGGGGCACTTTGAATCGAAAGTGAATGTGATGGGCGCGAAGCGCCCGAATTTGCTAGGGGGGTCCGGGGGCATGCCCCCCTCGGAAATTTTTTTTGCCCAAAGAAGCAAAATGGTGCCATCTGATGCCATTTGAACTTAGAAATGGCCATAGAATCAGCATAGAAACATCTTTTTTTTTCTTCTTTTTTTTTTTC
Organism: Littorina saxatilis; assembly: GCF_037325665.1. Taxonomy (NCBI): domain Eukaryota; kingdom Metazoa; phylum Mollusca; class Gastropoda; order Littorinimorpha; family Littorinidae; genus Littorina; species Littorina saxatilis. The sequence goes on along the minus strand of NC_090250.1, from coordinate 30,899,784 downwards.
TTTTTTTTTCGGGGGGCGGGGGGGGGGGGGGGGGCACGTGCCCCCTGTGCCCCCCCCCCTCGTCCGCCCCTGCAATGTCCACATCAATGCGATGGATCACTATTTCCATCCCTTAGCCGACATGGTAATTTCCGCGTCAGTTTTTGTATTGTCCGTTTTGTGCGTGTACAACTAATTACACAGTTCTCTCGAATGTCGAGTCGCGAAGCATATATCCGAAGACAACAAATGTGCGAACCGAGTGATAATTACTGTCAACTGAGATAGAAACTCGTAACATCTCTCAGAACCGAGACTTCGTGTAGCACTGATCGTAGTTGATCTTCGAACTTTCCTCTGTCGACTGGTGACCCATGGCGAAGTTTGCCGACGAACTGCTTCTCTTCTCGTAGCATGTGACGAGCTGCCTGTTTGATCATCCAGTAAGTTTCAGGACTCTTGTCGCTGCTGCAGTCTTTGACCAACACGAAATCGAAAATTTCAAAGATAAATTTTCATTTAATTAATATACTTACTCAACTCACATAAATAGCATTAACTTCAGTTCATTGCTTAGGTATTGAAGTAGTACAGAGAATCAATCAATCAATCAATCAATGAGTCTTATATCGCGCATATTCCGTGGGTACAGTTCTAGGCGCTCTGCAGTGATGCCGTGTGAGATGAAATTTTATACGGCCAGTAGATTGCAGCCATTTCGGCGCATATTTACCTTTCACGGCCTATTATTCCAAGTCACACGGGTATAGGTAGACAATTATTAACTGTGCCTCAGCAATTTTGCCAGGAAAGACCCTTTTGTCAATCGTGGGATCTTTAACGTGCACACCCAATGTAGTGTACACGGGGGGAGGTTCGGACACCGAAGAGAGTCTGCACACAAAGTTGACTCTGTGAAATAAATTTCCGCCGAACCTGGGATCGAACTCACGCTGACAGCGGCCAACTGAATACAAATCCAGCGCGCTACCAACTGAGCTATATCCCCGCCCCAAGTCTTGCTTCAGCGCGGCAAACATAGCCAAAATTTCATCCCGCGTCACGGCATCACTAGGCCGAGGAGCCGGTGAGAGCAAAGGCGAGTGACGCTCTTTCTGTGAAAGAAAAACCGGCGCAGACGATGTAGAGTCAATCGAAACACGCGCGGACTCTTTTGTCGCGGGATCAAAAACCTGCACTACCGAGGGCTTAGCCGGAGTCGAAGTAGTCGAGGTACGCGCCTTAGGTTTAACTTTGGCTGTATCCTTGTCTTTCTCCTTCCCTGGGGAAGCGAGGAGCGAGACTTGTTTGGATTTGGTCTTCGAGCCTTTGTCCGCCATTTGTAAGAAGTGTCAACGCAACACGTGGTGACAAATTTACAGGGAAGCGAAATAACTCGAAAATCGACAACGCGTGCGAGAATAGAATAGAACGATCTTACCAGAAGAAGACGCACGCAGAAACCAAGGTCAAATGGCCTTCCACAAAAGGCCACAGGCAAAAAATTGCCAGAGTACCACAACACGTCCAGTCAAGAGTGTTGAAGTGGGTGGAATGACGGCCGGTCGCAGGGCCCGCGCATGCGCGGGTTACCGGTAGGGGAGGTGACTCCTGTCCGTGACTACGGACTTTGTTTTGTTTTGTTTTGTTTTGGGAGTTACCTCCCCCTGTACCAGGGTCGAGTACTACTTCAATACCTAAGCAATGAACTGAAGTTAATGCTATTTATGTGAGTTGACGTAAGAATATGTTATTGAATCGTCAGTTTCATAGAGTAGTGACTGCCTGTCGCCTGTGTTGTCATGGACCACCCTTGTTTCTGTGCATATTTTTCACTAAACGCACAGCCGCTCAGTCGATCTTTCAGTCCCAACACATAGCCTACTCCTTGATGGACGACAGACTATAACTCATGTTTACTGCCTGTTTCTCTGACGCATCCAGCGTTTGTTTACATCCGTCCTGGGACTGTGTTGTCACAAGGGAAGAATTCACAACAGAAGCATCACGTGGCTCAGCGGTCCGTGGAGACGATAACACAGAGCCACAGGCTCTCCCTGCCCATTGTTGTCACGCTCACTGCTCTTCTCAACTGTGCGTGCAAAACGTGCAAAGATGTCACTGTCACTGTGTTCTGGGTCACATTCACATTCCAGTGCTTGTTGTTGTTGTTGTTGATTTGCTACTGGTTTTGGCACAAACAGTGTAGGATTTGACACTGGAGAACACACACGACTTGCCTTTGATGTTTGGAAACGGATTTCTTCTTCTTTCCTTCTCTGTAGTTCCTCGGCTCTCTGTTTGTCGCGCTGAAGCTGGCTGGGCGGTTTTCGACGGAAACGTTGTGTCATGGCTGACCGGTCCGTGTTCGAGACTGACACAAGTCGCAGGACGACTGTAGTTCTTGATCCCTCAAGCGGGGACCACATTTGGACGCCGTTTTACGCTCTATGCGCCGCAGGCCGTTTTGTGCGTCGCGCGGGAATTGCCGAGTGGCCACACATCGACGATTTTTTTCACAACGCGGTATCACAGTGGAGCGGGTCTCCTGACAAGAAAGTTCAGTTGCATTCGACTGCCGCGCCGCGAGCACCTGACGTCATCGCTCTGGTTTGCTCTGATTGGTCAAATTTCCGTCGTTATTCTTCTGCAAATAACGCTTCGCGATCATAGCACGACGCGGTGCGCCGTTTTGAGCATAAGTCAAATGTGGACAGGGTCGGACGGGAGTGTATGGACGGGCCTTCAGCGCATATTTTCCAGTAGCAGATAGCGTTTTCCTTGAGCAGGGCTTCCAGGGTACCTTCCAGAGCTGTTGGGAGTCCGACATCTGGCATTTTGAGGAAATATTGAGCGTTAATCCAAGTTGAATCAAGAGCTCTAAAATTTCCGCCCTGTTGCTTGAAGATCTCGCGAGAGAGAGTTAGAGAGAAAGAGAGAGAGATAGGCAGACAGAAAGACTGAAAGAGAGAGAGAGAGAGAGACAGAGAGACAGACAGAGATAGACAGAGAGAGAGACATAGAGAAACAAAGAAAAAGACAGAGAAACATTAACGCGAAAAAAAAGCATGGGACAAATGGATGTACAGGGATCAACAGAAATGAAGACAAGCTAATGGAAAATACAAGGGGTACAGAATGATCACAGAAAATGTGTAAAAACACACCACAACAAAATGTATAAACATCACCGATATATTCTAACAAACTGAAAGGTCGTCCGTACATCTCTGTTGTATCTCTTGCAGGAATCGTGATTTCCTTCTTCTTCCTCTCTTCCCATCTTCTATACTGACTTGTGATTGTCTGCGAAACAGCTGAAACACGAAAGGAATTAGCTTTGATGCAGAATACAAACCAGAAAATCTTATGACAAGGCTGAGAATTTACGTCAAGATTATATCAGTGTGTTTTGCTACTTGGAAACGCTGACGATTTTCCCAGACGTTTTTAATGGAATCCTGCAAAAATGAACAAGCTGCTAATAATGCAGACATAGTAAAACCTCCGTTCTTGAAACCTCATAACTACAGTTTAAAGCCCTTTAGTGAAAAAATTAGTAATGGAAGGGCGCTGGTTCTGTGCGACGCTTAGTTTTCGAGATAGGTGTGACTGACGAAGTACAGGACGTCACATTCCAAATAAGCACGACTATGTTGCAGGTGGAAGCCGCTGAGATTGCATTAATTTTCTTCGGGAGGTTTCCGCAAAAATAGATATTACACGATTTGCGCGAAACAGTTGAGAAGCAGACGATCTCTGAGATCTCTGTTCGTCTCGTGATAACGTTATTTTGTGTATGATAACGATTCACTTGCAAACTAAAGTATACAATTTGGTGTGTCAGTGGTAAGTGTAAATAAAAATGTGTAATACAGACAAAGCAAACAAATAAACGTGTTTTTCTCGTGAAAATGTTGCGTTGTGCAGGAGTTTGGGTGGCCACGTGATGTACACAAAGCAAAGTGCGGGACGGACTCTGCTCTGTGCTGTAACACTGGCAAGTTCAAAACACGAGAAAAACGATTTCGTTATGCGGGCAGCCACGGGGGATGTATGTATTTTTCAAATGGTTGTAAAATAAGTCTTGTATTTATCACCGTACTCAGGCCCTGTTCTTTTTTTCGTCACACCTAAAACCGTTATTTCTTGTGAGCGACGCAGCATTATGTATAGGTTACAACACGAGTTTTTTTTTTAATATGGCTTGTATTTCAGTCAAGACCCAGCTGATGAATATCATCGGGAGACACGAGCCTCTGGCGAGTGGCTCTCGATTAATATTCCCGCTGGGTCTTGACTGAAATACAAGCCATATAAAAAACCACGAGTGTTGTAATCTGTATATCCCATTCTACCATCAAACACAAAGTGTAGACTACTAGCGGCACTGTTGCGATCTGTGGAGAGTGAAACAGTGGTGCCAGCGAGACTTGGCCCTTTTGCAACCTTAAACAAAGTGACCGTCGCTGAAAAAAATAAAACGAATGAGTGCATCGATAAGTACGCGGTAACACTACTTTCAGACCATTTAAAAGCTTTAAGTAAAGGTTCATAAGTTGCAAGAAAGTAATGAAGTCGTATAGAAATCAATTTAGTTGAAGCGCACAATTCTTTTGTTTTGCGTTTCAGGTCGGCAGAACGGGCGAAACCGGGTTGGCACCCATTTGGCTTACTCGATTCAGAATCGCCATTCCACGTTGTTTTTCTCGAACGTATTATTATACAATCAGGCTTATTGACAGAGAAGCAAATTTTAGGGAACAAATATGTAGGTTTAGATTCAACCATTTGCTCCCTATTTGAAATGTATCTACGTGATAAACTGTTTTGCGAGTGTGTTTGCATGGATGAACCTAAACTGGTATGGGTGTGAGGAAAACGGGACCAAGTTGGTGAAGTCGCGAATTGCTGACACCAAGTCTGTCACCGCCGATTGATTGAATTTTGAAGGAATATGACTGGATTACGGAAAAATGCACACATGTTAAGTTCTTGGATACCTTCATCGCCAATGTGGACTTACTGCAGAGCCAGGCAAAAGAGTAGACTTGCTCGCAAAATACGTGAAACAGCCGATGTTTGATACGAAGCGAAGCCACCCCAAACCATGCAGTAAGGACGCTTCTCGGTCCCGCTACGCATGACACCAGACCAGTGTAGTTGCTTTGAGTTTGACTAACAAACTCGAAACTGTCATTTAAAACATGAGCCAAATGTGTATTGATTGTGTGATTAGTCTATGTGACAGGGCTTCTATTATCTGTGCTCCCTAGCTTCTGTCAGTTCCCACACCGACACTGCTGACAGACCTGTGTGACAGACTCGGACAAACAGTCGTCTGCTTCGATGCAAGGGAGGGTACTCGGTTTTTTGTTTTGGTTTGTAGCCATGGGCATTGTGATAGTGTTCGACTGTTCAAACTAGTGTTATGCACGGGTTAATAAAACTGCGGATAGAACTCTTTAGCAGCAAAGCAATTAAGAGTGTATTGCAATCTATTTGTTTGGCGCAAGGTCAAAGGTCGGGAGGAAAGTAGTTCTTTGCCCAAATCGGAATCTGCACTATCATATATTTTTTGGAGTCCATGATGTATTTATTGAGCTATAAAAATACAACATATATACCCATACTGAAGTAACAGAGACAAAGAAGGGAGGTCATGGGATATAACACATTACACAAAAAAGACTATACAGCGGAACCCCCCTTTTAAGACCTATCAGAATCTAACGAAACGAGGTGTTAGAAACGAGGGAGTCTTATCATTGGGAAAATGTACAGACTTAACGATGGCAAAATCTTGAAAAACACGGACTCTAAAGGGAGACGGCCTTAGAATGGAGTGTCTTAAAAAAGGGTGTTCCCACCTGAAAACATCTCTCTCTCTCTCTCTCTCTCTCTCTCTCTCTCTCTCTCTCTCTCTCTCTCTCTCTCTCTCAACGAACAACCAAAGCCCCTACGCCCCAAACCGTTCCCCAGCCCCCTTCTTAACTGGGGGTGTGAAAGCACTTACATCCGGTAAAGAAAACTCCGAAGCCGTCAATGTTTTCATCTTGCGTTGTTTCGCCAATATGCCCAGCATAGCTGAAATTGTACCACAGGAAACGGGATGAGAAATACATTTGCAAAAGAATGGCAAGAGTTTATACTGTTAACGGAAAGGGGAGAGGATGGTTTTAAGCAATAACTGAAATGAAAGTTTGATAATCAGGTGGAAAAAACACAACCAACTTTGCACACAAACACAGAAGATGAGAGAGATGAAGCAAATAAGATAACGAATTAAAGAAAAATACAGAGGTACCTGCGATGAAAGGACACCGTTGGAACCAATCACAAATGCCCCTATATTGTAGCCGGTTATGCATGACAGGTATATTTGGGTAAAGTAGACAAAGGGACAACAAAAGGTGTCCTTTATCTGAAGATGGCCTCTCATCGAAGGAATACGCACCGCAGGTACCACTGTGCCTGAGCTAACAGGAGTATTTTCTTTTCTGTTTAAAATGAATGAATCAATAATCAAGAGGTTATTGGAACGTTTAATTATTGACAGAACAAAACGTCACATTTACAGTACGTCGACCCACTGGTCGTTTAAGCAGACAGACAGACAGACAGACAGACAGAGAAACACTTATGGTACACATAATGGACTTATCTCAAAATCATAAATGAATCTCGCATGCACTGAGATGCCGGCGAGGTAATAACTCTGTTTTTAGATTTCTGTTTACAATGTGAAATACATATCACGCTTCACCTTCGGCATGACTGAAGGAGCGACCACACCCCAGTTCTTCAGTACTTTGTGAGGAGAACTTTTTCTCGTTGCGGACGTCGAATACGTACTGAACTCGCACCACTTTCACAATGCCCTGAAAACGGACATTGGTAAATCAATAGACGATTTTCGGAATAACTCTGTCGGATTTGCCTTGCATTTGCGCAAACATTGCCATGTGCTTCCTGTACACGTGGTAGAGACACACCCTCTCGCTTGTGACTGGCCTATACTGTCACGTGGGAAATAATATCACTTGGGGAAACTTTCCCCCGTGACATTAATGGCCAGTCGCCAGCGAGAGGGCGTGTCTCAACCACGTGTACAGGAAGCACATGGCAATGGTTGTCTGCGCATATGCCAGGATACCCATTCTTTCACAACCCGTATAAATCCAACAGAGTTATTTCCGGAATTAGTCTATTCTAATTGTCTTTGCAGAAACTGACATACAGTCAAACACGCTTAAGCCGAACTCGCCCGGGGAATGAAAAATCGTTTCGCTTAAAGAAAGAAAAGAAACAAAATTAGACAATTTGTCTCTGTAGTCATCAATCAAGATCAAATCTCCGTAAACATAGATTGTAGGCAAATGTTTTGTTTTGCTGCATGTTTATTGTGGTTTGATCTTCACAACTCGCTCAAAATGAGCACATACATTCCTCAGGTAGATTTGCTCTTCACACAGATCTGTTCCTTCTACACGTCATCAGTTTCCCCGCATACTCAAAAACAGGTGACGTGTTCGTTTCCGTAAGATAGTTATAGCCGTGACGAAATATGTTTATCTTCCTGACGTGTTTTTCAAGCAAAAAACAAAAAACAAAAAAAGTCTCTCCGACAGTGTTTAGAGTTTGGCTTATCTGTCAAAATCACGTTTGAGATATCCGTGTATGAGTAAGCTATTTTTTGACAGAGTTTGGCTTATCCGATTTAGAAATAGTTTTACAAAGAGGGGGGTCTGGCGGGGAATTGGTTTTGGTTTCTGATATCCGAGTTTTTTGCTTAAAGGCATATGTACGCGCTCCCGTGTTTACAAAGTGTAGTTTGCCCATAATCGATGTCAAACGCACCATAAGACCATGTAATGACGATATGTCGCCATGCGCGGACCATATACATGCATTACAGCTTGTTTTAGAGTCTCAAAAACTTTGGATGTAAACAAAGACGCGGAGTTATTTCCCTTGCGTCAACGCTACCTCTGTTGGCAAATCTATAAATAGGACGATCCAGATCAAAATGAAAATTAACATATCTCAACATTGAAGGGGTCCTAGACCACAATATTTTGCAGGGAACTTAATTTAGCATGTCTCCAGCTGTTGGTAAAGCAATTAGCGTGTATAGTCATCGAGTACATATGGCTTTAAGCGTGTTTCGTTTAGGCGAGTGCGGCTGTATTTTGATTTTTTTAAAGTCTTATTTTCATTGGAACATACATGGACCAGCATCAATAGAGTCATTTCTATCTATATCTTCTTTTTCGCACTTCTTCCATAACTGCTGAAACGACACACTGTAGTTAAAAAGTAATTACAAACAACCAACAACAACAATGTGTTCGCAACAATGGATATAGATCCATTAACCTAAAAAAAAAAAGACTACTTAGCAAGTATGAAAATCGAAATATTATCTGAATCCATTTCCAGAGACATCAATACCTTTGCTTCACCCTTTATGATTATACAACAAACTCACACAAAACACAAGGACCAGTCACATGTGATTCTGGTACAAGCTAAATTCACAAAGCACCACAGTAAATATACTCACCGATTTGACAATATGCAACCAGGGAGTTCTGTTGATGTCCCGCGCTATGATACGATTTTGTCTGAAATGCAAGGAATTTAATTAAGTCATCGCTCCAAAATGATAAATCTATGAATATTCAGATTTTGTGCAACAACAACATAAACATGCACGCGCGACATTATCTTTTCACACACACACACACACACACACACACACACACACACACACACACACACACACACACACACACACACACACACACACACACACACACACACACACACACACAATATCCAGTTAAAATGATAGGACAAATCAACTCTTCACTTTAAAAGAGAAGAGAAGATACTGTGGATAATGGGAACATGGATGAATTTAAACTTAAACTACTGTTCTGAGCAAATATCGCAAAAGTGTAACAGTTTCATTTTGCAAGGCGAGCCTACCCGTAGTACTTGAACTCGATGGCATCTGGGTTGTGCAAAAACTGGTCACAGGGAAACTCCTTGAACAAGTCTATGGACCTGCAACGACGATAACATCACTAGAAAACTTGTCATTTTCTTGGGTGTGGGTTGAAGTGTGGTTATTATTAATTGATCTCTTTCTCTGGCTCTGTCTGTCTGTCTGTCCTCCCCCCTTTCTCTCTCTCTGTCTATCTCTCTGTCTCTCTCTCTCTCTCTCTGTCTCTGTCTCTCTCTCTCTCTCTCTCACACACACCCTGTGTTACTTTCTCGGCTTCATGTTTTTTTCTGCTCTTACGTAAGACGACATATGTGCAATCCTTTTATTGCGGCCGTCTGTCTGTCAGTACAATTGTGTGTGTGTGTGTGTGTGTGTGTGTGTGTGTGTGTGTGTGTGTGTGTGTGATTGTGTGTGTGTGTGTGTGTGTGTGTGTGTGTGTGTGTGTGTGTGTGTGTGTGTGATTGTGCGTGCGAGCGTGCGTGCGTGTATTGTTTGTGTGCACGATTAACTGCTCTAACTCACATAATTTAACAAATCAGCATTGAGTTATGACTTACCACAAAAAGTCCACTGGCGTCCCCTGTACCGTGTGTTGCAGCCGAATAAAGTCCTGCACAATCATACAGAAACACAGTCATGAAGCGGACCCACTGCAAACATTGCACAACGGACTTTTAGATATTCAAAATGCAAAATCTTCGCTACTTCTCAATTTATTTTGTCGATTTCATCCCTGGGTTTTCGTTGACTTCTTAAAGTTGATAACAAAAATCAGAAGTTAAACCTTGTGTATAACCTCAATATTAAAAATTTACTAAAAATATTAATAAAATAACGGAGAGTACAATTTAGTTCACGAGATAATAGGATGACACTAAGGACAAAGAAACACACAAGTATCATTTCTAGCAGTTTGTCAAAGCGCGCATGCAAACAAGCAAACACTTTCAAACATGCAAAAACATGATCACTCACGTCTCTGTGCAGCGTGAGAACCTCAAGGGGACCTTTGGACACCAGGTGGCACTCTCGCAACCAACCCTGCTCCAGCTCCTCGGGCTGTGGACAGAAAAGTCCCTCAAGGTCAAGGTCAAGATTGAGATGAAATCTGACAGTGAAATGTCAGAACTAAAAGTGGGTTCTCGGCACTACGGCTTTGGTAGCCTACTGTATTGTTGGTTGTCATCTTTGAGCATTAATCTAGTTATATCATAATCTTGATCTTTGATGGCGCCTCTTGGGCTCCCCCCTTCAAAACAACTGTGCAATGCCCACTGTCAAAAGACGACGTTTTTCACGTACACAAATTGGACTAGGGGGATGAGGTAAGGAAGGCGATGGGAAAGGGGGGGGGGGGGGCAATGAACGGATAACTTTACAAAATCTTACGTCAGATGTCATCCCCTTGTTCATGAATCCCATTGGCTTGTTGACAGACCCCGTGGTCAGTTTGTACTCCTTCAGCAGTTGAACTGCATGAACACAAGGCAAAGCAGAACAGGTGTAGTTAACAACATTCACATCACAATGCATATGAAATGCATTAATGTGCAAAATGATCAAAATCTGTCCCGATCAAAGAAATAAGCAGCTACGTGCAAATTTACGTTAACGGCCACTCTTTTCGAAACAATGAAAATAGTTTAAAAAGTACAAGTCCTTAATTCACAAACGAAAGTATAAAAGTTTGTCATTTTACCAGAGATGGAATCTATTATATGTACTGCACGTGATCACACACTACAAAGTAATGGAATAGAACTGTAGATTTGAGTTTAATATACAAACCTACATTACGCATTTAGTTTAAGTAGAATAACATCTGACAGTCTTTTCATGGATCAAAAAACACCATTGTTTGATGCGTTTCATTGTGTTAATATAATAAAATAAAGTAAATGAAATTAAATACACATTTTATATCATTCCGTTCTGCACAGTGGGGCTTAAAAGACAGCTACCAATAGATAAAGCAAAAGAAAGCTGTGAGCACTTACTTCTGCCGGACAGAACGTAGTAAAACCTCTCTGCACTGCGACCCTGGTATCCCATGTGTCGGTTGTCATCGTACCTGGGGAAGGGCAGAAATACGTGACAAATATTATAAATCAATAAAGAAGAACGATAAGGTTTATAGAATTTTAGCAACAACAATAAATTAAAAAAAACCACACGATAGACTGCCAACGTTCCAACATTCAGAATCAAAAAACAAGAATGATAGGTTATTGGAACGTTTACTCATTGACAAAACAAAATATTACATTTACAAAACGTCGTCCCAGCGGTCTTTTAAGTAGACATACATACATACAGACAGACAGACAGAGAGACAGACAGACAGACAGACAGACAGACAGACAGACAGACAGACAGACACTGATGATGCAGATAATGAACTTATCTCAAAATCGTCGACGGAACTCTCTTGCAAGATGCCGGCGAGGCAATTTATAGATAAGTCCTCACAGGAAATAAATGAAATACATATTAGGGACAAGACGTTAATATGATGAGAAAAATAGGGAAGGGGGGTAGACAAGAGTATACACGGTCACGAAGAATACCCCCACCTTTCATATCCAACCACTTTGGCCACCTCCTTCTCCATCTCTGTAGGGAAGAGGTGCTTGAAAGCCTTGGTGGCTCGTAGCACCCACAGTACCTTCCGACAATGGGGTCAGAGTAGTACAGCAATACAATATGGATGATATAATCTTGTGAGAAACATTTTGCAGAACAAAGCTTTGGTGTCGTATGTAACTTTTTGTGTGTTCTTTGTTTTTTTGTTTCTTTCTTTATTTTAATTTTCTTTTCTTCCTTCCTTCCTTCCTTCCTTCCTTCCTTCCTTCCTTCCTTCCTTCCTTCCTTCCTTCCTTCCTTTCTCTCGATCGAAATGTCTTCCTTTCTTTCTTTCTTTCTTTCTTTCTTCTTTTCAAATTTTTTCTTCCTTTCTTTCAAACAAAGGCGCGAAGGGGGTACACGCATATACAATAGCTGTAATACTGAGAGAAAAAAACAACAAGAAAATCATTATTACAATCTACAACATTATTCAAAGCTTTTTACATTTAGTCAAGTTTTGACACACACACACACACACACACACACACACACACACACCAACAACAACAACAACAACAACAACAACAACAACAACAACAACAACAACAACAACAACAACAACAACAACACGCTGCTTGCACATGAAAGCAGTCTAAGTCCGGTTACGTTGATGCAACCAAAAAAATCGTTCAAGAACATAGCACGACCGGAGATTGAATTAACACGTGATCAGCGGCCTTTACCACTTCTGTGATTAGCTAACACTGTAAGAAGGCCTGACAATTAATTCTGCACTTGAGATCACAAAAATGATTTATCACTTCTTTTCTGTTTTGAGCCAAGTGCCAGGGTTTTAGGCCAGAGTTCGGTCATCCGTCTCTGTCGCACTGACAAAAAGAAATGACTGTTCCTTTTGCAACCGATTTAACTTTTGACATGTCAAGTGTTTGAAGCCAAACGACGGCGATTACACAAACCTGGACGTATCTTCCTGACCCTCTATTCCAAAATAAAAACCTCCGATATTAAAAGTGAATCAAAGTTCAAGAAGATGTCATAACGCGAAAAATGGCGTCTAGTAAACTTTCTGTCGCTTCTCCTGCTAGTCTCCCGAAACTGACAAAGAATTTCGAGAACGAAGTTTGTTTCGGTGTCTTCGGTAGGCTATATCATCGAGAGAAAATTACTGCTAAGGTCACCGCTAGGCTGTGCATGTATCGGTATTATAAACATTAAAGAGAGCGAATGATTTTGACAACGACCCTGGATTGGTTTTATAGTGAAGCCATTAAATGGCCTATTCTAAGTTAAAGGTACGACAGTTCTCGCGCGCACCCTTATTTTCACCGCAACAGGTCTAGCAAAGCAGCCTGTTACTCGGGAAAACAGCATCAGTTCTACAGTTCGGTTGTTTTCTGTGCATAGTTAGCATTTCGTTTCCTAAATCTCATCTATTTCAATACGTGAATTTAAGTGAACAAAGAATTCCCCCTCTCTTCAGGGAGAAAGCAGGCTGCAGATTTGTGGGTTTGTTTCTAAGTGGAAGTATGAAGTTGTTCCACATTAAAGCCTCATCTGTGTGACTGTAAATGACCGGGGACAAATAAAGGTTGGTGGCTTTCAATCTTGTCTGGTGCGCGAGATGCTCTTACCTTTTTGAGGTCGTAATTTGTCCTGAAGTCTGGTTGTGTCGTCAAGGAGAGTTGCATGTCTTCGCTCAGCTATAAAACATACACCAGTACAAGATGAGAAATAATATAGCACACACACACACTCACACACACACACACACACACACACACACACACACACACGGTTAAAACCGAGAAATAATTTCAATCGCATTTTTAAAACGCCCAGTTAAAAAACATAACACAAATAGCCAGCAAACGTGAAAGTTTAGATACATTTTCATTTTTGAAACGTCACGATAGACGCATATTTCACGTACGAAGTCCATTACACTAACACCTTCAGGGTTTTAAGCATTATCGGACTTCCACTTACGCTGCTTTTGATTGGCGCTTTTCCATGGCCGTAAATTTTTCGTTGTCTGCGCATGACCGCTGGACCTGCTTCCGGGTCATCAGAGTTAAAATATCTGTTGAAGAAGAAAGAAAACTAAAGTCATACAGCGGGATCTCTCTCTCTCTCTCTCTCTCTCTCTCTCTCTCTCTCTCTCTCTCTCTCTCTCTCTCTCTCTCTCTCTCTCTCTCTCTCGCTCTCTCTCTCTCTCTCTCTCTCTCTCTCAACAGACAGGCACACAAGCGGACAGGCTAGCAACACGAAATAACCAACCAACCAATCAAATCAGCTATGCATGTACCAACAAATTATCAATCCGACCATCCATCATTCAACGAATCCATTTATCGATCCGTATATCCATCCATTCAGCGATTCATATATCAATCAATGAATCAGCCAATCCATACACACATCAATCCCTTCAATCTGCCATCCAAACAAACAATTAGTCAATCGAGAAATCAGACTGACCGGCGCCCCGGGTGGCACTGACAGACCATGATGTAGACCAAGCGAAACGTGTTTCTGATGAAGTCAGCGGCCTGAAATGGAGATGGCAATCCTGGTAAAATAGTGTGGTTATTACACACATGCATGAAAGCACGCACCCGCACGCACGCACGCTATCACGCACTCTCTCACGTACGCACGCACGCAAGAACGCACGCACCCACACACGCAAGCACGCACAAACACACACACACACACACACACACACACACACACACACACACACACACACACACACACACACACACACACACACAGAGACTTCAAACAGCCGAAACTTCCAAGATCAATACTATACATTTGTCCAAGAAAACAAACCCTATTAATCTTTCTAGTGCAACTATTTGAATCTTGAACACCAGGATCGTCGGATAGTACGTTGTCCTTTTGACTTAAATCTCATAGGGAGGTCTTACAGCTGTGCAAAGCAACTTTCCGCTGCAAAGCTTACCTTCCAGTTGTGTCTCCTGTCTCTGATGAGTTCATCTGTATCTGTTGCGGTAATTTTCTGCAAAGAAAAAAAATCATTTACATTATGTGCTCTGTTAATACAATACATGCACTTAGCAGAACATAGTCATACATGTATTTTGTTTTGGGTGAAAATAAGATGAGTTTGTCGTCAGCAGCAACAGTGTTTAATTACACGGGACGGCGAGCCTCATACTTTCCAAGAGTATTCACTCCGTCAAAACCCAAACCCGACAGAGTTATTTCCGAACATCGTCTATTAGGGACATGTGTTTTATAAGCTTCGATGATGATGTTGGTTGCACACTAATTCGGTGCTGCTGTTGCCTATGCGTATCAGTTTCAGCATCAAAGCAATATTCCCAGCCACAGACTTACAAGATGACGAGTATACACACCACCTGAATGAAAGAACTCTTCGTACACGTAGAAGTCTTCATACCTTCCTTATTCATTGTAGATATCTACAAACTCAGTATCCACGACAGTTTCATCGACGATTTTGAGATGAATTCATCATCTGTATCATGAGTGTTTGTCTGTCTCTCTACTCAAAAGACCATCGGGTCGACGTACTGTTGATGTATATATAACGTTTTGTTTTGTCATTAATAAAACGTCCCACTAGCCTCCCATTCTTGTTTTTTTAATTCAATATCCACGGTCATCCCGTCGTATACACAGCCTCTCAAATGTCCTACTGCTTAACTAGTACACATTATGATCAACGATTTCTTACAAGAAATGGCTTACACTAACACTACACGTAGTGAGCTTAATCAGTCGTAAGAGGAAATCGACCGAGATATGAGACAATGAATCCGGTGATTTCCATTTCTTTCCGCTCCTTTGCCGCTGAACGCTCGAAAGCGTGGCATGGCATGACTGATTTAGCAATGATAAATGGCGTGGTCATGCAGTAAGGCTTGACAACAAAAGCCTGATACTCATAATCGATCAAAAAGAAAGAGGTTAAAGGATTAGGATGGATAATAATCATGTCAGCGCAAGGTTAAGACAACAAAGCATTACTAGCCTTAGGAGACTGAAAAGAACACGCTCAAAACAAAATGATATTAACTTCTTTCTTTTTTTGTACTTTGGAGCTGTATTTATAAAAAAAAAATTAAAAAAATGGCATTCGTCAGTTGTAATGAGAACACGAATCCACGTCGATCGAGAAAATATTCATGTACATTTGGATTTAATCCTTTACACACTGCAGACAGAACATAATTAAGTTCTATTTTTCTTTACTTTTTTGCTCTGTCAGTCCCTTGATTAGTTTAACTGAGAACATGCACCAACAGCGCTGCGCTCAAGAAGAACGTTGATGTACATTAGGTTAAAACTTTCATACGCTTGACACAGAAAAACATTAACTTGAAGGTTTTTTTGTTTTGTTTTGTTTGTTACACACACCCCTTACATAACCACAGAGAAAAACAAACCAGACAGAAAAAAGAAACACACAGATCGACACACAGACACAAGCCCACTGACCAGAATCCTGTCGCGCTGTTCCCCGCTCAGGTCATCGAGGAAGGTGGAGAACTCGGCCTTGGGCTTGACCATGGACTGAATCTCCTCCAGCCGGTTGCTGATCCCCTCGAGCGGGTCATCATCTGGAAGAGGAATGATCAGCTTGCGTTTAGTCTGGTCGAACTTCTTCACCTTCATCTCCGCCTCCTCCTTCAGCAGCCAGTTGTGCTCCACCTCAAACTCCGCAGCCTTCTCCGCCCGAGCCCTGAAGTCTTCAGGGGTGAGTGGGGTCGGGAGTTGAGGAGGAGGAGGGGGAAGTGAACCGTGCTGGTTTCCCAGGTCCGGAGTCCGCAGCTGATGATGATGATGATGCGGGTGGTGGTGGTGGTTGCGGGAGGGGTGCAGGGAGGAGGGGTGGTGGTGGTGAGAAGCTTCCGGCAGCGCGGAGAAGCCGACGTGACCTTTAGCGCTACTTTGGCGCACGTGCATCAGCTCCTGCAGGATTTCGGGAGGAGCATCAAACTCGGCCAGGGCCAGCTCCGCTTTGAGGGCGGCGGCCAGGGCGATGCTGACCATGGGGTGCACGTAAGCCTCCTTCTTGTGGCCGCGCGACCCGGGGCGTCTCCTGACACTGGGGTGGGACGCCGAGGTGCTGCTGCTGCTCATGCCCAGCTCGGCCGACATGGGCTTGGTGGGAGTCATCATCCTCCCTGAGATGATGGGTGCTGGGCCCGCGGGGCTCTCCGCCAGCTTGGACATGGAACGGGGCCGTGAGTCCGACAGACGTTCTGGTGGCGCCAGGGCCATGCTGAGGTGCTTTCAAATGCTTTGTTTGTGGGAATGTTGTTTCAATTTATAATCTTTATGCCGTATTGTTCATCTCCATTTTGGGTGTTTTTGTCATGCAGATTTCTAAAAGACTAAATTTTCTCTTTCCTGTTTCATGCAAATTTCAGTTAGAGCGTGCAAAGAGATATTTTGCGCCCAAAAACTGCCTAGACGTTCAAGCAACACACTTTTCTACAATTCAGGGTAAACATATTTAAAACGTCGACGCAATATTCGTTCACAACCACACTAGGCCATTGCAGAGAGCTGGATCACAGAACTAAATGTAATAAAACATGTACAAATCCAAGACAGCTGGACCGAAATCAAGGCTGCAACGTTTAGTGCGCTAGCACACAGAACGCATAATCGATTCCCACCTAAAAGCCACAAGGACCACTGAGACCGACAACGACAAAAACCCAATCCAGGACAATCTGTCCACAAAGCCATCAATCAGGGAAAAGTCAAGCCAGTCCGTTCCAGCACGCAGGATGAGAACACAGAAGAAGTCGGCATTGTGCCTGGAAGGGAGCAAGACAATGTGCTGCAAGGATTGACTATACACCACTGTGTTCTAAACCCACAGTGCTTTTCACGAAAGGGAGTAAAGGGAGAAGTCAGCACTGTGCCTTCAAGGGAGCAAGACAATGAGCTGCAGGGAGTGACTGACTCTACACCACTGAGGTCTAAACCCACAGTGCTATGCCCCGTGACCGTCACTGGCGGCTGGCTCATCAATAAAACACGGTTCTGCAATAACACTTAAAAACAGGCACTGGTTGTGTTTGCCCGACGCGGCGTCAAAGCCAAAAAGACTTGCCTACAGCGCGCCATGATAGTGAAAACGATTCGGCGAAGTGACTGTTAGCGGGGGTGCTTTGTGTTATTAAAACACACCGGTGACACTGTGACGGTTCCCCTACGCTTTGTGTTCGGTGCCCTGACCCTTTGTGTTCGGTTCCCACTCGGTTCCCACACGCCAAAATTCGCGGACAAAACATCCATTTATGGTAGTATTACGCAATGTTGCTCTCTGAGAATGGTCTTGTTAGATCTGTGAGTGTTTACACTACATGCCTAGGTACTGTTGGATTGAAGGTTTTTGATATTTTAGCCGTTATTAGGTAGAATGCCTTCCACTTTACTGCAAAACTGCATAATTCGTAGCATCGGCAAGAAATCTCCTACCAAAAAATGCCTGCTTGGAACTGTCGTTGGTCCAGCAAAAAGTTCAACATGTCTGTAGCAGACAGCCCAAGTTTCAAGATTGTAGGGCCATCCAAACAGCCGTAATAATAAAAACAACAAAAGTAGTCGGTGAAATTGGCTGTGTTCGGTCCCCACACACTTTTGTGACGTAGGCGTGACGGTTCCCATAATTCATTGTGTCGGTCCCCACTTTCTGTGTCGGACCCCACTTTCGACCTAATTTCTCTGTGACGGACCCCACAACCAGCCTATTTTGTGTCGGTCCCCACACCTTCTTGGATTTATGACTTGCCGGTTACTTGTATCATTGTATTCATTGAATCTAATT